>NC_134359.1:183245600-183400600 GCF_048569485.1 Anomaloglossus baeobatrachus
GAGGGAGCGCACATCACGGGGGTGACAGGGGAGGGAGCACAGATCACGGCGGTGACAGGGGAGAGAGCGCACATCACGGTGGTGACGGGAGGGAGCGCACATCACGGCGGTGACAGGGGAGGGAGCGCACATCACGGCGGTGACAGGGGAGGGAGCGCACATCACGGCGGTCACAGGGGAGGGAGCGCACATCACGGCGGTCACAGGGGAGGGAGCGCACATCACGGCGGTGACAGGGGAGGGAGCGCACATCACGGCGGTGACAGGGGAGGGAGCACACATCACGGCGGTGACAGGGGAGGGAGCGCACATCACGGCGGTCACAGGGGAGGGAGCGCACATCACGGCGGTGACAGGGGAGGGAGCGCACATCACGGCGGTCACAGGGGAGGGAGCGCACATCACGGCGGTGACAGGGGAGGGAGCGCACATCACGGCGGTGACAGGGGAGGGAGCGCACATCACGGCGGTGACAGGGGAGGGAGCGCACATCACGGCGGTGACAGGGGAGGGAGCGCACATCACGGCGGTCACAGGGGAGGGAGCGCACATCACGGCGGTGACAGGGGAGGGAGCGCACATCACGGCGGTGACAGGGGAGGGAGCGCACATCACGGCGGTGACAGGGGAGGGAGCGCACATCACGGCGGTGACAGGGGAGGGGGCGCACATCACGGCGGTGACAGGGGAGGGGGCGGGTAGCTGACCACGGGGGTGAGAGGTGGGGGGGAGCGTGCAGCACATCACGGAGGGGAGGGGGCGAGCAGCACATCATGGAGGGGAGGGGGCGAGCAGCACATCACGGAGGGGAGGGGGCGAGCAGCACATCACGGAGGGGAGGGGGCGAGCAGCACATCACGGAGGGGAGGGGGCGAGCAGCACATCACGGAGGGGAGGGGAGGGGGCGAGCAGCACATCACGGAGGGGAGGGGGCGAGCAGCACATCACGGAGGGGAGGGGAGGGGGCGAGCAGCACATCACGGAGGGGAGAGGAGGGGGCGAGCAGCACATCACGGAGGGGAGAGGGCGAGCAGCACATCACGGAGGGGAGGGGAGGAGGCGAGCAGCACATCACGGAGGGGAGGGGGCGAGCAGCACATCACGGAGGGGAGGGGAGGGGGCGAGCAGCACATCACGGAGGGGAGGGGGCGAGCAGCACATCACGGAGGGGAGGGGAGGGGGCGAGCAGCACATCACGGAGGGGAGGGGGCGAGCAGCACATCACGGAGGGGAGGGGGCGAGCACCGATCACGAGGGGGAGGGGCCGGGCAGCAGATCGGAGGGAGCGGTGGCACTATGACAGATGGAGGAGGACAGGGTGCACGATCCCTGTCCTCCTCCATCTGTCATAGTGCCACCGCTCCCTCCGATCTGCTGCACGGAGGTGAGGGGCCGGGCAGCAGATTGGGGGAACGGTGGCACTGTGGCAGATGGAGGGCGGCGGCGGCAGCGGATCGGGAGGTGTGGGGGTGAGGGTGCGGGCAGGAGATCGGGGAGACAGGTGGCAGATCGCGGAGGGCAGCGGCGGCGGATCGGGACGCTTTTCGTACAGTGCAATGGCAGCGCGGCAACTTCCGGGTCCCATGCTCCGGTCTCATAACAGCATGGGACCGGAGCTTGTCGCCCTGCCATTGCACTGTGTACACTCACTGTGCTCAGCGTGCTGCAGGGACAAGGGAAGCTGATGGGGGCGGTCACCGGCAACAGGTCCACTGTGATTGGAGAAATCGGTCACAAGGCCGATCTCTCCAATCAGAGCAGTGGAGCTGGGGGAGGGTGATCCAGTGAGGTCACCCAGCTCCAGCCAATGGCCAGTGCTACAGCTGCACTGGCCAGGGCTGGATTTCAATGTTTCAGTCATTTTAAATGGCTGGAACATTACAGTGGCTGTGATTGGTTGAGCGGCGTTCATCAGCCAATCACAGCCTCCGTAGGTCCGGGGAGGAGGCACCACCCCTCCTGAGGTCAGGTACAGGTCCCCTCCTCCCCGAATCTGCGGTTTATGTTAACCGATCGCAGTCACCGGAGGCTCCGGTGCCGCGATTCCGCCATGACGGAAAGATCCGTCCTTGGTCGTTAAGGCCCAGGGCACAAGGACGGATCTTTCCGTCCATGGTCGTGAAGGGGTTAAAAGGACGGTCCACAACTGAACCTATTATTGTCCTTGCAAAGAAAGCCCCGCATGCCTCTTGATGCGTTTCGTCACTATCAGTGACTCTTCAGGAGACCAAGCATGGGTAACAAATATCAGGGCCGGTGATGGTATGACACCTGCAAGGTCCAACCACCAAATGCTGCAATGCTCATTCATTTCACACCACACAACTCCTTTAAGAGTTAAAATGAGAGTTGCCGATTTCTGCATCCATCACGCCAGATTCTCTTTAATCCATAATATTTTGGGCTGGGTCGCAACTACATAATTAAAAAAAAGAAAAAATGTCTTTTCCCATCTTTATGCAGAATGGAGCCAGGCCTTATAGTGTTGGTTGGGAGAACTGGATTGTCGGTCATGTGGGGTCCGCTTATATAGTGCTGGGCAGCCCGCATGATCTAATAGTATGGGCATCATCAATAGGCTGTAGGCTAGACACTGTGAATCACACATACCTGTGTGGCTGGTGCCATATACAAGCCTTATCTGTGTACATGTTTAATATTAACAACCACCTCCTGCATTAATTGATAGGTTGTGAGTGGTGGTTTCAACAGTATTTTGCATCTGTGCTGCCCCCACCTTTATCATGCCAGCCTGCTGCTTCCTGATGCAATTGGTAGTCTGAGTGCATTGGTAATCTTGCCATGTTGGTAATGGCTTCTTCTTTTTCTGTGTTGTTTTTTGAGTTTATATGTTACTAGATAGTGACCCGATACTAATGCATCGGGTATTCTAGATATGTGACCCTATCTTGGTATAGGCAGGATCCTTGTGTATGCAGTATCCTGGTCCGTGTCCCATCCTGGTATAGTCTCCATCCTTGTATGGCCCTCATCCTGGTATATGGGCTGATGCTCTTATGTGGCCCCATGCTGGTATGTGCCCCCATTGTGGTGCAGCCACCATCTTGACATGTGCCCCCATCCTGGTCTGTGTGCGCAATCTGGTGTAGGCATCATCCAGAATGTTTCCTAAGGTGTCCCTTTTACCTCGCTCTTATGTGGCAGCCGCTCTGCTTTTACACTGTGGCCGGCGGTGAGTTGCAGGCTGTGGCGTTGCGAGGTGTGGGTTGGCCTGGTATGTGGGCTTATGCTGTGATGTGGCCCCATGCTGGTATATGCCCCCATCGTGGTGTAGCCACAATCCTGACAAGTGCCCCCATCGTGGTATAGGTAGGATTCTTGTGTATGCAGCATCCTGTTCTATGTGTGTCCCGTCCGGGTATAGTCTCCATCCTTGTATGGCCCCCATCCTGGTTTGTGGCCCCATCGTGGTATAGGCAGGATCCTTCTGTATGCAGCATCCTGGTCTGTGTCCCATCCGGGTATAGTCTCAATCCTTGTATGGCCCCCATCCTGGTATGTGGGTGTCTGTTTGATGTGTCTGTGGGCGGTGTTTGATATAAGCGAGGTTGTGTGTGTGCGCACACGGCGGTGTGTGTGCGTGGTGGTTTGTGTTTGTGTTGGACTGTGTGGGAGTCATGGTGTGTGTGTGTGTGTGTGTGGCTTCATTTCCCGCTGGCCATGAATAGTAATGATTGGCTCAAGAGCACTCAGGGATGCAGCTCTTCCTACTACCCATGGATGAATGCAAGGGAAGCACATGGCTACTTAAATATTAACACTGCAGTGAATGTTAAGTAGCCGCTCATGAATAGTAATGAGCAGCTCATGAATAGTAATGAACGACTCCTTAACATTCACAGCAGTGTTAATCTTTAAGTAGCCATGTGCTTCCCCTGGATTTATCGTTGGTTAGTGGGAGAGCTGCGTCCCGGAGTGCTGGGTTCCTAGTGTGCCGCAGCTGTGTCTCCTCCGCTCCCCGTCTCTCTGTGTGTCTCTGTGGTGCGGGGAAGCCCTGCAATGCCGCAGCTGTGTCTCGTCTGGTCCCTGTCCCTCTGTGTCTCTGTGGCGTAGTTGGGTCACTGACCTGCGCTTTGGAGCCTCCTGTGGGTCGGGGCTTAAGGGCGCTTTCACACTTACGTTGAACGGCATCCATTGCAATCTGCCGCCTTGAGGAATTACGGTAACCGTTGCAGGAATCTGTTTATTCCTCATAGGCTTCTATTAAGGGCGGATTGCAACGGATGGTCTTGTGTTGCATCCGCCCCGCAGCGCATCAGTTGTTTTGTCGGTGACCGTCAGTGCCCGTTGGGCGGAAGGAATGCTGAATGTAGCGTTTTTTGTTGCTGTAAAAAAATGTACTCAGCAGGATTCCGTCGGGATCTGTTAAGAGGCATAATGAATGTCTATGGTGCTGGATTCCGTCGCCATGTGTTTGGCGACGGATTCCAGTGCAAGATTCCGTCACGTTCTACTGAGCATGCTCAGCATGTCCAGCAGAACGTTCTAAATCGTTAAAAGCACTCCTGGTCTCTCTATCTCTCTGTCGGCCTGTTTCTCTCTCGGTCTCTCTCTCTCTCTCTCTCTGTCGGTCTGTCTCTCCCTCTCTCCCCCTCTCTCATACTCACTCATACTCACTCGCGGCATTGCACAGCTGTCTGACTGTGGCGGCTTCTCCTCTTTTGAAAATGCCGGCAGCTTATTATTCCATATCGTATTCCCTGCTTCCCGCATCCACAGGTGCCTCTGATTGGTTGCAGTCAGACACGCCCCTATCCTGAGTGACAGCTGTCTCACTGCAACCAATCACAGCCGCCGGTGGGTGCGTCGATATCGTGCAGTACAATAAATAAATTTAAAAAAAACGGCGTGCTGTCCCCTTCAATTTTGATACCAGCCAAGATAAAGCCACACGGCTGAAGGCTGGTATTCTCAGATTGGGGAGCCCCACGTTATGGCGAGACCCCCAGCCTAAAAATTTCAGCCAGAAGCCGCCCGGAATTGCCGCATCCATTGGATGCGACAGTCCCGGGACTCTACCCGGCTCATGCCGAATTGCCCTGATGCGGTGGCAATCGGGGTAATAATGAGTTAATGGCAGCCCATAGCTGCCACTAAGTCCTAGGTTAATCATAGCAGGTGTCTATGAGACACCTCCCCATGATTAACCTGTAAGTGAAAGTAAATAAACACATACACCGAAAAAATCCTTTATTTGAAATAAAAGACAAAAAAACACCCTCTTTCACCACT
This sequence comes from Anomaloglossus baeobatrachus, assembly GCF_048569485.1. Classification (NCBI taxonomy): domain Eukaryota; kingdom Metazoa; phylum Chordata; class Amphibia; order Anura; family Aromobatidae; genus Anomaloglossus; species Anomaloglossus baeobatrachus. Next base: position 183,250,854 of record NC_134359.1, read on the forward strand.
TTATTAAAATCTCCAAATACCCCTCCAGGTCCGGCGTAATCCACAGAGGTCCCATGACGCTTTCAGCTCTGCTACATGAAGCTGACAAGAGCTGCCATAAAACACCGCCTCTCACTATGAGCTCCAGGCAGCAACTGAAGTGAATCGCGCTGTCAGCGGAGACGTCACTTAGGTATTGCCGGTGTGTGTGCGGTGATGATGGGTGCAGTAGTGCCTGCGTGTGTACGGTGATTTTGGGAATGGTAGTGCTGTTGTATGTGCGGTGATGATGGGTGCAGTAGTACCGGTGTATGTGCGGTGATGATGGGAGTGTTAGTGGCGGTGTATGTGCGGTGATGATGGGAGCGGTAGTGACGGTTTATGTGCGGTGATGATGGGAGCGGTAGTGCCGATATATGTGCGATTATGATGGGGCCGGTAGTGCCGGTGTATGTGTGGTGATGATGGGAGCGATAGTGCCGGTGTATGTGCGGTGATGATGGGGGCGGTAGTGCCGGTGTATGTGCGGTGATGATGGGGGCGGTAGTGCCAGTGTATGTGCGGTGATGATCGGAGCAGTAGTGCCGATGTATGTGCGGTGATGATGGGGGCGGTAGTGCCGGTGTATGTGCGGTTATGATCGGAGCGTTAGTGCTTGTGTATGTGCAGTGAGGATGGGTGCGGTAGTGCTGGTGTATGTGCGGTAATGATGGGAGCGGTAGTGCCGGTGTGTGCTGTGATGATGGGGGCGGTAGTGCCGGTGTATGTGCGGTGATGATGGGGGCGGTAGTGCCAGTGTATGTGCGGTGATGATCGGAGCAGTAGTGCCGGTGTATGTGCGGTGATGATGGGGGCGGTAGTGCCGGTGTATGTGCGGTTATGATCGGAGCAGTAGTGCTGGTGTATGTGCGGTGAGGATGGGTGCGGTAGTGCTGGTGTATGTGCGGTGATGATGGGAGCGGTAGTGCTGGTGTGTGCTGTGATGATGGGTGCGGTAGTTCCAGTGTACGTGCAGTGATGATGGGGGCTGTCGTCCTGATGTATGTGCGGTGATGATGGGAGTGGTAGTGCCGGTGTATGTGCGATGAGGATATTGTCACGGTTTCAGCGAGTGGGAGTATCCTAATTGAGCAGTCGTTGCTGCTGATTGGGTGAGGGTAGAGTAAGGTGTGGGTGTGTGGGGGATGTGATGCAGGGCCGCTGCTGATTGGGTGAGGTGGAGTAGGGCGTGGGTGTGTGGGGGGGTGTTTGGCCTGTTGGAGCTGTGTGGGCGTTGTTTAGGCGGTTTCAGCGTATGACGTCATTTCTTGGACAGACAGACAGAGAGACAGAATAGGGCAATTATATATAAAGATAAGAATTTTATGTATATCATTAGTGTTTTGAATCATTGTTTAAATTATAATCAACAACTAGTTTAGAAATACATCAGACAAAAAAAGTGTTATGGAAAAACGAATCAAAGTTTGAAGTATTTGGATAACACAGAAGAACATTTGTGAAATACAGAACAACTGAAAAGATGCTGGAAGAGTGCCTGACGCCATCTGTCAAGCATGGTGGAGGTAAAGTGATGGTCTGGGATTGCTTTGGTGCTGGTAAAGTGGGAGACTTGTACAAGGTAAAAGGGATTTTAAATAAGGAAGACTATCACTCCATCTTGCAATGCCATGTCATATCCTGAGGACAGCGTTTGATTGGAGCAAATTTCATCCTACAACAGGACAATGACCCAAAGCACACCACCAAATTATGCAGGAACAATTTAGGGAAGAAGCACGCAGCTGGTATTCTAGGTTGTATTAACCATTTTCAACTCTGACCTGTATTATCTATCTTCAATAGGTGGCACCAGCTAAATTATCCAGTTTCATTAATCATATGAACATACCATATTTTTCGCTTTATAAGACGCACCTGATTAAAAGACGCACCCCCAAATTTGGTGAAGGAAAAAAAAAAATTTTTTTTTAATGTTAAATGGGGTCCATCTTATAATGCCAGTGTCCCTCTAACAAATTATATAGGGTATATGTCCCTCATAGCCCCCCATCTTAAAATTAGCCCCCTTAATCTGGATATGGGCCCCTTATATTGAATATAGCCCCCTTGTGATGGCACACATTCCCCTGTGCTGCCTATGGCCCCCTATGGATTGCATACATTCCCCTGTGCTGCCTATGGCCCCCTATAGATTGCATACATTCCCCTGTGCTGCCTATGGTCCCCTATGGATTGCATACGTTCCCCTGTGCTGCCTATGGCCCCCTATGGATTGCATACATTCCCCTGTGCTGCCTATGGTCCCCTATGGATTGCACACGTTCCCCTGTGTTGCCTATGGTCCCCTATGGATTGCATATGTTCCCCTGTGCTGCCTATGCCCCCCTATGGATTGCAAACGTTCCCCTGTGTTAGATAGCGCCCCCATGCTGCTGCTCATGGCCCCTATAGATCACACAAGTCCCCCTGTGTTAGATATCGCTCCCATGGTGCTGCCCAAGGCCCCTATATAGATCGCACAAGTCCCCCTGTGTTAGATATCGCCCCCATAGTGCTGCCCATGGCCTCTATATAGATCACACAAGTCCCCCTGTGTTCGATATCGCCCCCATGGTGCTGCCCATGGCCCCTATAGATTGCACAAGTCCCCCTGTGTTAGATATCACCCCCAGGCTGCTGCCCATAGTGAAATAAAACACTCTTTCCTTACCTCCTCCAGCGCTGAGCTCCCTCCGTGCTTCTGTTCTTCCACTTCCTGGTTCTTGGTGCCGGTCATGTGATCGGCACAGCAGACTGAGATCTCTGCGTGCCTGATCACAGTGGAAGCAGGGACACCAGGGAGAAACACTGGAGGAGGTAAGTAAAGCTTTTTTATTTTAGAATGAGCAGCAGCCTGGGGGCCAAATCTAACACAGGGGGGGCATGTGCCATCACAGGGGGGCGCAGAGACATATAATATGCACCGCTGCCCCAGCCCCTCACTGCGGTGCGATTTCAGCACCACCGGAGATGGACAGCGGCTGTGCATATTATATGAGCGGGAGCAGGAGATCAAACGCTGCCACCGCAGCGTTCACCTGCCCCCAGCAGCGCCCCCACCTCCCCTGGACCTTGCAGTGTATATATAAATATATATATATATATATATATATACACCCCCCCCCGTATATTCGGCTTATAAGACGCACCCCCTACTTTCCCCCAAAATTTGGGGGAACAAAAGTGCGTCTTATAAAGCGAAAAATACGGTACTCTCTATTTACCTCTTTATATTCACCAAACAAACATCTTATCAGGTATTTACAGTTTTTATACGTTACGAATATACATTTTTATACTGTCCCTTATTTTCATATGGTTATTTCATGTGATTATATCATTTTCATTCATGCTCTTAATAACTTATATTATTTTTACCAGGTGATACTCCAATCTTTATGCTATCTAAATACTGAAACCAGCACTACATATTATATCCTATAGACAAGCTTCATCTCATCAGGCATTTTTCTCATTACTACCAGTAACATTCATATTCCTGTGGTTCATCTATTAATACTAATTTCAATTTACTAATATTTTTAGGACATTTTCCTAAATATCGCTAATCTATCAGGCCTCCAAAAGCAAATACATAGGCACTCAAAAGACCAGTACTGGTAAGTCCCCCCCCCTTTTACGAAGCACCCACACTGTGGAGCTTACTGTCAACACAGACTTATCTACTTACTTTGGTTTACAGGTTCCTACATAAAGGTGAAAACACCAAAAGTTGTTCTCTCCTCCTCTTGTCATTTTCACAAATTCTACATTTTCATCTTCAATGTGTTCATAATCACCAGGTAATTAGCATTTCACCCAGATCCTCATTATTCCTATTATCAGTATATGTTAGGACCAGGAGGACGGGTAGGCCCAAGAGGTGGATCCACTGGACTGAGCACCCCACCAAGGGCAAGGTGCCCGGTAGCAGGAGCACTACGGGTAGCAGGACAGTCCGTTCAGAGGACAGGAGTAAAGAAGTCCCTGGGACCACCGAGTCTCCGAAGGTAGTCCGGGTGACGAGGCTCAGGTTCGGTGGCCGGGATGATGTCAGGCAGAATCCGGAACCAGCTGAGCGAGGAGGTCGGTCACCACACGGATCCAGGGATCAGAGACGGTAGGGACTGATAAGATGGCGGGCAGTCACCGTCCGGAGTTCTGGAACCGTCAGGACCGGTTGGCGAGGCAGGAGCGGCTCTACAAGACAGATAAATCAGTACGGGACAAGGCACAGGGGGACCTGACTCCTAGCTTACTAAACACGAAGAACAGGCCCCGCCCACTTGGAAAGGAAACCCCTTTATACCCTGTACCTGTGTGTGTAATATCCTGTCAGTGGACGCTGGCACTTTAAGAAATGGTCAATGACCGCGCGCGCGCCCTAACGCGCATGCGCGAGGCCCGGGTGCCAGAAGCCAGGGCAGGAAGCGGTGCACAAGAAGCAGGAGTGTCCGGCAGAGGGCTCAGAGTCGCGGAAGGGTGTCGGGAGCGGGGACCAGGACGCCTGGAGGACGCAGGTGAGGGAGAGGAGGCAAGGAGGCTGTGGAGCGGGGGACCGGGGAGCATGGCACGGGAGCTGGGAAGCGTGGCACGGGAGCTGGGGAGCGTGGCACGGGAGCTGGGGAGCACGGCACGGGAGCTGTGGAGCGTGGCACGGGAGCTGGGAAGCGTGGCACGGGAGCTGGGGAGCGTGACAGTACCCCCTCCCCTACGCCCCCCTCCCCGCAACCGGGACAGGAAGGCAAGTATCAGGGGAGTACCCACATTCTCCCGGAGTTCCCAAGACCTATCCTCAGGACCATACCCTGCCCAGTCCACCAGGAAGAACTGCTAGCCCCGCACAGTCTTCATGGCCACGATATCCCTTACCACATAGATGTCATCGTCAGCAATAGGGGGAGGAGCAGAACGGGCATCAGCGGAGAAGGGACCAAGGACAACCGGCTTGAGCAGGGAGACGTGGAAGGAGTTGGGTATCCTCATCGTGGCCGGGAGCTGCAGCTTGTAGGAGACCTCATTGATCTTGCCGATGACTTTAAACGGCATGATGTAGCGATGACCCAGCTTGTATGACGGTAGCTTCAATCGGACATATTTGGAAGCAAGCCAGACCAGATCTCCTGGAGAGAAACACGGAGGATCCAGACGCCTCTTGTCCGCGTGTCTCTTCATCCGCAGGGAAGCGTGTCCAAGGGACGTCTTGACAGAGTTCCAAATTGTTGAGAAGTCATGGACTACGGTACCAGCAGCAGGGACATCTGAGGTAGAGGATACAGGTAATGGGACGGAAGGCTGAAGTCCGTAAACGACATGGAAGGGAGAGCTGGAGGAGGACTCACTGACGTGATGGTTATGGGAGAATTCAGCCCAAGGAAGGAGCATGGACCAATCGCCGTGATGGATGTTAACGTAGTGGCGCAAGAAGGAGGTCAGGATCTGATTGACTCGTTCCACTTGGCCATTCGGCTGAGGGTGGTAGGAAAAGTCCAGAGCCACTCCCAGATGTTTGCAGAGAGCCCTCCAGAAGCGCGAGGTGAACTGAGTTCCTCTGTCGGACACAATGTGTGAGGGAAAGCCATGCAACCGGAAGATGTGCTGTATGTAGGCGTCAGCGAGCTCCTGGGCAGAGGGCAGTCCGGCCATAGGGACGAAATGAGCCATCTTGGAGAAACGATCCACCACGACCCATATGACCGTGTGTCCGGAGGACAAGGGCAAGTCTGTAATAAAGTCCATTGCAATGTGTTGCCACGGAACGGAGGGAATTGGCAGCGGCAGAAGACGACCATATGGCAGGGGTTTGGGCGTCATGTTCCGGGCACAGGAGGAGCAGGCTGAGACAAAAGACGCGAAGTCCGTGCGAAGGGATGGCCACCAATAGTGCCGGACAATCGTACTCCATGTTCTCTTCTGACCAGCATGGCCGGCTATTTTCGAGGCATGGCCCCAGTGCAAGACTTTTTGTCTGTCGGTTTCAGAGACATAGGTCTTCCCAGGAGGTATCTGAGCCAGACTGACAGGAGCCACCGGAATGACTTTACTTGGGCAGGTGATGAGCTGGGATGTCTCCTCCTCCTGCTCCATGAGCACGAAAGACCTGGACAAGGCATCTGCTCGCACGTTCTTATCCGCGGACCGAAAATGGAGTTGAAAATCGAACCTGGCAAAGAACAAGGACCACCTGGCTTGTCATGGGTTCAGTCGTTGAGCAGACCGCAGGTATTCCAGGTTCTTGTGGTCAGTGTAAATGATCACGGGGTACACTGCTCCCTCCAGAAGGTATTGCCATTCTTCCAGAGCCAGCTTGACTGCTAATAGCTCTCGATCACCGATGGTGTAGTTGCGTTCAGGCGCCGAGAAGCTCTTGGAGAAGAATCCGCAAGTGACCATCTTCCCGGTGGAGGACTTCTGCATGAGCACTGCCCCGGCCCCAGAGGAGGAGGCATCCACCTCCAAGGTGAACTGTCGGTTTAACTCAGGACGGTGGAGCACAGGAGAGGAAGCAAATGCCCGCTTCGGCGAGCCAAAGGCAGCGTCGGCCGCAGGTGACCAGTCCTTCGGATTAGCCCCCTTCTTGGTCAAGGCAGAGAGAGGCGCAGTCAGGGCAGAGAAGTGAGGGATGAACTGACGGTAGTAGTTCGCAAAGCCAAGGAAACGTTGAATCGCCTTCAGTCCGGAAGGAGGGGGCCAATTGAGAATGGAAGAGACCTTCTCTGGGTCCATCTGCAGGCCGGTATCGGAGATTACGTAACCCAGGACGGAAGAGATGACTGTTCGAAGACACACTTCTCGTACTTGGCGTACAGGCGATTCTCTCTAAGCCTTTGTAGTACCAGCTGCACGTTCTCTCTGTGGGTCTGTAGGTCCGGAGAGAAGACCAGGATGTCATCCAGATATACCACCACACAGATGTAGAGAAGGTCCCGGAACACGTCGTTCACTAGTTCTTGAAAGACTGCCGGTGCGTTACGCAGGCCGAAGGGCATCACACAATACTTGTAGTGCCCATCGCGAGTGTTGAATGCGGTCTTCCATTCGTCCCCACAGGGATGCGGCCCAGGTTGTAGGCACCACGAAGATCCAATTTGGTGAACACACGAGCTCCTCTAAGCCGATCAAACAATTCGGGGATGAGCGGCAGGGGGTGTTTATTCTTTACAGTGATTTGGTTCAAACCCCGGTAGTCAATGCAGGGGCGCAGGTCGCCCTCTTTCTTCTTAACGAAGAAGAAGCCTGCTCCAGCAGGAGAGGAGGATCTCCGGATGAATCCCCTTTGCCAGGTTCTCAGTGATGTAGGCAGACATGGCCCTTGTTTCAGCAGGGGACAAAGGATATATCCGTCCTCGAGGTGGTGTGGTTCCCGGCAGTAGGTCGATGGTACAGTCGTAAGGACGATGTGGCGGCAGTACCTCTGACTCTTTTTTTATCAAAAACGTCCGCGAAGGACCAACAGGCCGAAGACAGTCCTGGTGGGGACTCCGGGACCGGAGGTCGTCGGATGGGCTGTATGGACTTCAGGCAGTTCTCGTGGCAAGAGGGACCCCATCGGGTAATTTCTCCAGCACGTCAGCTGACGAATGGTTCGTGTGTCCGTAACCAGGGGAGTCCCAGCAGGATTTGATGAGACATGCGCGGGAGGACGTAGAGAGTGATTTTCTCGGTGTGCAGGGCACCGATACGTAGTTCTACAGGCTTGGTGATCCACGAGATGGTGTCAGAGAGGGGTCTCCCATCTACAGAGGCAATCACGAGAGGTTTGTCGAGTGGAATAACAGGCACCTGGTACTTGTCCACCGTAGCCTGCTGGATGAAATTGCCTGCTGCCCCGGAATCGAGGTACGCTTCTGCCGTGAACCGCGTCTCTCCCACTGTCACTTGAACAGTCCACGTAACCGGGTCTGAGAGAGTCCCAGTACCTAGTGTGGCCTCTCCTACCAACCCTAGGCTTTGGAGTTTCCCGGCCTCTCTGGACAGGAACGTAGCAGGTATGTGCCCTCTCCGCAGTAGAAGCAGAGGCCCTTGGCGACCCATTCTGCTCGGCGTTGCTCGGACTGCCTCAAACGGTCAATCTGCATGGGCTCGTGGACAGAGACGCCAGATGACGCCAACTGAGGAACGGCGGGCTTCTGCGGAGAAGAGGAGTGCCGTATCGGACGTCTCTCGCGGGACACCTCTTTGGATCGTTCCTGAAAGCGGAGGTCCATGCAGGTGGCTAGAGTGATCAGGGTATCCAGGGTGGAAGGAACATCGCGGCCGGCCAGCTCGTCTTTAATATGACCGGAGAGTCCTTCCCAGAAGGCGGCGGTTAGGGCCTCATTGTTCCACCCTAATTCTGAGGCCAAGGTGCGGAAGCGGATGGCATATTGACCCACCGTCAAGGTCCCCTGACGTAGCCTGAGGAGTGATGAGGCGGATGCGGCGGCACGTCCAGGTTCGTCAGAGGTGGTTCGAAAAGCCTGCAGGAATTCCTGGATGTTAGTGGTTACAGGGTCCTCCTTCTCCCACAAGGGGTTCATCCAAGCCAGTGCCTCACCCTCTAGATGGGACATCACAAACGCCACCTTGGCTTGGTCGGAGGCAAACAGATGCGGAAGCAGCTTAAAGTGGAGGGAGCACTGATTCAAGAATCCTCTGCAGGTCTTAGGATCTCCGGCATACCGGGGCGGAGAGGCCAAGCGGAGTTTAGAGGCTTCCGAGGAAGCTCCCACGGGAGCTGTGGACATGGACTGTGATGCCAGGGACATGGCTGTTGCTTGCAGCGTATTCAGGCGGGTGTCCACTGAGGTCATGAAGGCTAGCATGCGGGATTGGGTCTCGCGTTGTCGTCCGAGTTCCTGCTGTAATTCGGCCAGCTGGGACGCTAGTGCTTTGGCGGGATCCATGGACTGTTCTTGCTGTTAGGACCAGGAGGACGGGTAGGCCCAGGAGGTGGATCCACTGGACTGAGCACCCCACCGAGGGCAAGGTGCCCGGTAGCCGGAGCACTACGGGTAGCAGGACAGTCCGTTCAGAGGACAGGAGTGAAGAAGTCCCTGGGACCACAGAGTCTCTGAAGGTAGTCCGGGTGACGAGGCTCAGGTTCGGAGGCCGGGATGATGTCAGGCAGAATCCGGAACCAGCTGAGCGAGGAGGTCGGTCACCACACGGATCCAGGGATCGGAGACGGTAGGGACTGATGAGATGGCGGGCAGTCACCGTCCAGAGTTCTGGAACCGTCAGGACCGGTTGGCGAGGCAGGAGCGGCTCTACAAGACAGATAAGTCAGTACGGGACAAGGCACAGGGGGACCTGACTCCTAGCTTACTAAACACGAACAGGCCCCGCCCACTTGGAAAGGAAACCCCTTTATACCCTGTACCTGTGTGTGTAATATCTTATCAGTGGACGCTGGCCCTTTAAGAAAGAGTCAATGACCGCGCGCGCGCCCTATTGCGCATGCACGAGGCCCGGGTGCCAAAAGCCAGGGCAGGAAGCGGTGCACAAGAAGCAGGAGTGCCCGGCAGTGGGCTCAGAGTCGCGGAAGGGTGCCGGGAGCAGGGACCAGGATGCCTGGAGGACACAGGTGAGGGAGAGGAGGCAAGGAGGCTGTGGAGCGGAGGACTGGGGAGCGTGGCACAGGAGCCGGGGAGCATGACACGGGAGCCGGGGAGCGTGGCACGGGAGCCGGGGAGCGTGGCACGGGAGCTGGGGAGCGTGGCACGGGAGTCGGGGAGCGTGGCACGGGAGCCGGGGAGCGTGGCACGGGAGCTGGGAAGCATGGCACGGGAGCTGGGAAGCGTGACAGTATACCTGCATTCATTCCTGTCATTTTGTATTCCTAACAGGTCCCAAGTCTCCCCATCTGTCCCTACGTTCTTCACCAGGATCCTCTCAACAATACCTCCACGAAGAGGTTTTTGGTTTTGTTTTTATCTATAACTTTAAACCTTGTGTTTTATGTTAGATTATTATGCAAAAAATCAGTATAAATTTTACTAATTCCCTGCTGTGTCTCCATATTTGTATATCTAAATTTAGGTCTACCCATTCACTCCCTTTTCCCACTCATCTAGTTAGCGCGGTAGTTTTTCAACTATTTCTTCTTTTAGACAGGTTTACATGGACCCTGCCAACTGCCTGCAGTTTTCATTCCTTCCCACCCTTTTTTTATATGTCACAGATATTATCAGTCCTGTGTCCCCTCCCTGACATCACCTCCATACCACCAGAGTTAAATTATAGCCCCTTTCCAATTCCTTGTGGGAGCTCTAGTGTCCATCTTTATAATATTAACAACCACCTCCTCCATTAATTGATAGGTTGTGAGTGGTGGTTTCATCAGTATTTTGCATCTGTGCTGCCCCCACCTTTATCATGCGAGCCTGCTGCGTCCTGAGTCAATTGGTAATCTGAGTGCATTGGTAATCTGGTCATGTTGGTAATGGCTTCTTTTTCTGTGTTGTTTTTTGAGTTTATATGTTATAAGAATTTTATGTATATCATTAGTGTTTCGAATCAGCGTTTACATTATGATCAACAACTAGTTTACAAATACTGTACATCAGACAAAAATGTGTTATGAACAAACGAATCGAAGTTTGAGGTGTTTGGATCACACAGAAGAACATTTGCGAAACACAGAACAACTGAAAAGATGGTGGATGAGTGCCTGACGCCATCTGTCAAGCATGGTGGAGGTAAAGTGATGGTCTGGGGTTGCTTTGGTGCTGGTAAAGTGGGAGATTTGTACAAGGTAAAAGGGATTTTGAATAAGGAAGGCCATCACTCCATTTTGCAATGCCATGTCATATCCTGAGGACAGCGTTTCATTGGAGCAAATTTCATCCTACAACAGAACAATGACCCAAAGCACACCTCCAAATTAGGCATGAACTATTTAGGGAAGAAGCAGGCAGCTGGTATTCTATCTGTAATGGAGTGGCCAACCCAGTCACCAGATTTCAACCCTATTGAGCTGTTGTGGGAGCAGCGTCACCGCATGGTACGCAAAAAGTGCCCATCAGGCCAATCCTACTTCTGGGATGGGCTTCTAGAAGCATGGGGTCAAATATCTCTAGATTAGCTCATCAAATTAACAGCTAGAATGCAAAGAAGCATTCTATAACGAAAGCAAAGTTTGAAGGAGAAAATTATTATTTTAAGTAAAAATCATTATTTCTAACCTAGTCAATGTCTGGACTATATTTTCTATTTATTATGCAACTTATTTGATAAATAAAAGTATGAGTTTCCATGGAAAAGACAAAATTGCAAAATTGTCTGGGTGACCCCAAACTTTTGAACTGTAGCGTGTGTATATATTATATATATATATATATATATATATATATATATATATATATATATATATATATATATATATATATATATATATTTATATATGAGTGGGGCCATGGGCCATAAGTATGAACCCAACCTGGTAAGATGGAATTGGTTGCTGATATCACTTTACTATTTGTGGCATATTAGTACATGGGAGGGGCAAAACATTTAAACATTTGAGGCCAGCTGGCGGCCATCTGCAAAGCTGCCATTTTGAATTCAAGTATACTTTTTCAATGGAATGGGGGTCATGTAACACATCAAACACAGAGAATTGCAAAAGAAAAACAATGGTGTGCTCATTTTTAACATAGTTTTATTCATTATTGAGTTATTGACATGTTTGTGACATGGAACAATGACAGTAACCCACTAAAAGACGTGCTCAAAGTGCTGCCCATTGTGTTGAATTGTCAACGCGATTCTCTTCTCCCAATCTTGACACGCCAAGAGCAATACCGCAGCTTCAGGATCCAGAATGTTGCAAAAAAAAATCCCAAAATTGTAAAAACAAGGGGTTCAGGTGTAGTGTACTGCCTGTCAGCCACCACCTCAATTCACTGCCTTTCTCATGACTGTCGGCTAGTCCACATTTTGGCAGACAACAAATACTGGTTATGTACCTTCCTTGACCCACGCTACAAAGACAAATTTGCTTCGCTTCTTGTGGAGGCAAATAAGGATTGTACTACAGAAACATTCAAGAGGACTGTAGTGGAGCAGTGGATGAAACGATTACCCTCAGATCATGCTGGCGTCAGAGGTAGTGTGTCATCTCACACAACAGGATTATAAGAGAGGGCTACGCATAGTAGGAGCAACACAGGCGAGGAACTAATGTGCCAAAACTGGTCCATTTTCCACAAACTGTCAACTGCGAATCAGATACCGGTTGGGGGATTGATGACAAGGAGGGAACAGTTAAGTAAGATGGTGAGGAACTATGTAGGTGACCGTATCAGCGTGCTTTCCCAGTCTACTGTTCCCTTTAACTATTGGGTTTCCAAGCTCAACACTTGGCAGACCTCGCCTTATACGCTTTTGAAGTGCTAGCTTGCCCTGCTGTGAGTGTGTTGTCTGAGCGTGTTTTCAGCTCAGCGGGGTCAATAATAACAGATAGTCGCACACGACTATCCACAGACAGTTTGACCATGATCAAAATGAACCATAGATGGATTGCCCCAGAGTATCTCAGACCGCCTGTTAACAAGACCCAATAATAAGTGCAGCCCCAAAATTTGAATTTCTTAAGTTCAAATACAGTGGCATGCAAAAGTCTGAGCACCCCTGGTCAAGTTTACTGATATTCTGAACAATTAAGCAAGTTGAAGATGAAATTATCTGCAAAAGCCATAAAGTTAAGGATAACACATATCCTCTGCATTTTAGACAAAAAAAAATATATATATATATTTTTTACATTGTTAAATTTACAACAAAAAATAAAGTTGGCCAATGCAAAATATCGGGTACCCTGCATGGTTAGTACCCTGCAGCACCACCTTTGGCAAGTATCAAAGCTTGTAAATGTTTTTTTGTAGCCAGCCAAGAGTCTTTCAATTTTTGTTTGAGGGATTTTCTTGCATTCTTCCTTGGAAAAGTCTTTTTGTTCTGCAAGATTCCTGGGTCCTCTTGCATGCACTGCTCTTTTGCAGTCTAGCCACAGATTTTCAATAATGTTCAGATCAGGGAACTGTGAGGGCCACTGTAAAACCTTCAGCTTGTACCTTTTGACATAGGCTAATGTGGATTTTGAATCGTGTTTAGGATCCTTATCCATTTGTAGAAGTCATCCTCTTTTCAACTTCAGCTTTTTTTACAGATGGTGTTATGTTTGCTTGAAGAATTTGTTAAACTTTAATTTAATCCATTCTTCCCTCTACCTGTGAAATGTTCCTAGTGCCATTGGATAGAACACAACCCAAAGCATGATTAATCCACCCCCATGCTTAATGGTTGGCGAGATGTTGTCATGACATTCTGTCTCCTTTTTTTCCCAAACATTTGGTTTGATCATTGTAGCCAAGGAGTTCTATTTTAACCTCATCAGTTAACACGACTTGTTTCCAAAATACATCAGTCTTGTTTAGATGTTATTTTGCATACTTCTGATGCGACATTTTATGGTTAGGACGCAGGAGAGGTTTTCTTCAGATGACTCTTCCATGAAGGCCATTTTTCTGTAAGTGTCTCTGAACAGTAGAACAATGTACCCCAACTCCAGTGTCAGCTAAATCTTCCTGAAGGACTTTTGCAGTGAAGTGAAGGTTCTGATTTGCCACTCTAGCAATCCTACGAGCAGCTCTCACAAACATTTTGCTTGGTTTTCCAGACCTTATCCTGACCTCCACTGTTTCTGTAAGTGCCATTTCTGAATTACTTTTCGAACTGAGGAAAGGGCAACTTGAAAACGCTTTGCTATTTTCTTCTAGCTTTCTCCGGCTTTGTGGGCCTTCACCATTTTGATTTTCATAGTGCTAGGCAACTGCTTTGAAAAACCCATGGCTGTTGTTTTATTTGCACAAGGTTAGAGGAAGCTGGGTTTTTATAAAGCTGTGAAATTTGCATCACCTGCCCTTTCCTAACTATGATAATGAACAAGCCACAAACCTAACAGGCTAATTAAGGTCTGAAATGATAGTCAAAGTTATCTGAGCACACAAATCTCTAAGTGTGTTCAAACTTTTGCATTGGATCATTTTCATTTTTGTAGTTTTTAAAATGTTAAAGATGAAAATATTTTTTTTTGTTCTTACCTAAAATATAAAGGAAATGTGTCATCTTTAACTTTATGCCTTTTAGAGATCATTTCATTTTCAACTTGATTAACTGTTCACAATAACAGTCATTTTGACGAGTGGTGCTCAAACATCTTCATAGCACTGTAAGTTCCATTGTTTTTCATTCAAGAATATTTTGTCGTCTATCATCTAATGATACCGCATGACTCATGTAACTTGTTATGCTGCTGCTATGTAAATGTTTGGCCCTATCACCCAGGGCAATATTTGTCAAGCCTTTGTATATTATGCACTAGCACAAGCACTGTCGAGGCTACACATTTCTAGAAAAATTGGTCAGGCAGTCTCTATTTGTGTTCTTTATTGATGCTGTGCTCCACTGTGTGCTACACATGGGCCCCCTGCAAAACCAGATTTTTTTTTTTAGCATTTTGGCATGTTATGCTCTGTTGCTTATGCTACCATTTTTTTTAAAATAAGCTGTTGGCAGTACCTTGTGATGCTTAGCTACATGGTGTCTAAACCACTACACCCTAGGGGAACTGAATGTATTAAACTCCTTGGCATGTTATGCCCTGTTGTAAATCCTACCTTTTTTTTAAAAAAAAAACAAAAACTGTTGGGAGTACCTACTGATGCAGTGCTCCATAGTGTCTTAACCATTTTCCCCCTGGGGAAACTGAATTATTTTAAATCCTTGGTGTTAGCTAGTGGAATAAAGCCCGAGTTCCAGAATCCAAACTCTGCCACTTCCCTTGGGCTGCCTGCTTCCCAAACTGGTGTGCAAGAAGGTGGTGCTGATGCCTCCTTCTCCCAAGCTGATGTTGGCCAAACTCAATCATCAACGACATTATCTTTGATGTCCCAGCGTTCCGTTCAGTTGTCCTTACCACAGACCTTTGAAAAGAAGTGAAAATACCCAATTACGCACCCAAGGGCAGAAACCATAACTGCACACATTGCACGATTGATAGCCCTTGAGATTTTGCCGTATCGGCTTGTGGGAACAGAGGCTTTCTGCGACCTTTTGGCGGTGTGAGAAATGAATGTATTAAACTCCTTGGCATGTTATGCCCTGTTGCTTATGCTACCATTTTTTTTAAAATAAGCTGTTGGGAACTTTTGGGAGTACCTTGTGATGCTGTGCTACATGGTCTTTGAACCATTCCCCCCTGGGTAAACGGAATTTTTTTTTTAAATCCTCGGTGTTAGCTAGTGGAATAAAGCCTCAGTTCCAGAGTGAAACAACTGCCACTTCCACGGTGCTGCATGCTTCACAAACTGCAGTCTAGGAAGCAGGCGATGATGCCTCCTGCTCCCAACCTGCTTTTAGTCAGATGCAATCATCATCAACGACATCAGCTTCGATGTCCCAGCGTGGCGTTCATTTGTCCATAAAACATACATTTCTGAATTATTTGAATATAATTTGAATAAAGGTCCACTGGAGGAGGAAGAAGTGGAGGAGGAGGAGGAGAAGGAGGAAGAAGGCCAGCCCAACATTTAAATGGCCACATTGGTAATAGCACTGTAAAGTGTTATGGAGTACGTATTCCAACTTTCCCACTAATGATATAGGGGATGCAGAAAACTACAAATGACTGCCATCACTCCCCAATGTATGTTACAGGGCCCACCTGAGAGCCCTAAGAAGTCTGAGATTTGAGGACAGCCAGTGGCTCTTTCTACATTTGAATAGAGGGCCACTGGAGACGGTAGTACTGGTGGAGGAGGAAGAGGAGGGCAAGATCAACATCCCAACGGGCACATTGTAGCTGACCTTTTAAAGTGCTGTCAAATTTGTCCCAAAAAAGGAGGTGTGAGACAGACACCAATATAATGTATAAGTTACAGACCTTTCTAATCGAAAAAGAAGGAAATATGTAAAAAACGAAACGTGTGAACATATGCTAAAGTTTTGGGTTTTTTTGGAGGTCGTGGCTTGATTTGACGTCTTATTACAGTTATTAGGCACTAGAAACTGTTTCTTAGCAATTTCCCCTCTTTTACTTTGGTTTGAGAGCTGTTCTGGCGACTATGTAAACGCTGCGTGCTGCTCTGAGCACGTTATTCAAAGACACCAGAAATGCAGTCAGGCACCTTCTACAGGCTGTGCCCATACTATTTCAGCATTTTCCATTCAATTTCAGACTTTTCCTCAGTCACCACAGGTCACTGACAGGTTCAACGTAAAATTATTCGAGTTTCCCATAGACTTACATTGGGGGGGTCGAAAATTTGCGAATATTCGAATAGTGGCGAGGTATTCGCCGGATATCCGTTGAAGCGAAAAATAGGGTATTTAATCATCCCTATTGCTAACCCGTACCCTTACTCGACCCGACGCGTTTCTCCTCCCATAGAGAGGTTCATCAGGGGTCGTTTAAAGATGCAGGATAGAGTATGGTGTAAAATAACACTCATTCAAATATCCTAAACATACAGAATTGCATATGGTGTACAATAACACTGGTTCATATATCCTCTAGCACTGTCAATTAATGGCAGGCTAGTTACAAGTGGTGTAATGATAGACCCCCAGAGATTGGTTCCGCATGGGGTGATTAGAATCTATAATAATCTTCACATCCAACTCCCTCTGAGGAGTCACCAAATTAATTTCATATGAGGTGACTGAGATCTATTGTGATCTCTTCATTAATCCCCCTTCATAGAGACAAAAGACAGGATTTTCCGTATTTCCACCTGTAAAATTAAAATACTGCTATCAGTTCATGGATACAATGCTCAACATATATGTAAGGAACCACTGTTATTATTTAATCGATCTCCCACACACCAGATGATACCAGTGTTCTGCATAAAAAGCCATCACCTGAAAAAGGAAATTACACCCTGGTGGATGTCCATACCAGTATCCTGATTTCTGATGTGTCCTCAAACAGCCTGATGCTACAGGATACTTCAATGATGCATACAAAACACACTAGGGTCCGATAACAGACCATTAAGAATGGTGTAATACACTAAAGCGGGCTTTACACGCTGCGACATCGCTAGCCGATGCTAGCGATGCCGATCGTATTAACACCCGTCCCCATCGCACATGCGAGATGGGGTGATCGCTGCCGTAGCGAACATTATCACTACGGCAGCGTCACACGTACATACCTGCTCTGCGACGTTGCTGTGACCGGCGATCCGCCTCCTTTCTAAGGTAGCGGTTCATTCAGCGTCACAGCGACGTCCCAGCAGCGTAACTTTACCGCCGCCCAATAGAAAAGGAGGGGAGGAGATGAGCGGCCGGAACATCCCGCCCACCTCCTTCCTTTTTTCCTTTTCCGGTGGACGCAGGTAAGGAGATGTTTGACGGTCCTGCAGCGTCACACACAGCGATGTGTGCTGCCGCGGGAACGACAAACAACATCGTACCTGTCGCTGCAGCGATATTAAGGAAATGAGCGACGTGACAACGAGCAACGATTTTTGACGTTTTTGTGCTTGTTGATCGTCGCTCATTTGCGTTACACGCCGTGATGTCGGTAACGGCGCCGGATGTGCGTCACTAACGACGTGACCCCGACAATATCTCATTACCGATGTCGCAACGTGTAAAGCCCGCTTAATTCTAAAGCGAAAAAATGGATATTCATCATATCCACAACATACCCGATGTATATTCCCTTGAGGAAAATAGGTATGAGGCCTGATGCTTCAGAATTCACTTTACTGATAGAGGGAGGTCCTTAAATGACTTTTCAAAGTTAGAATTTCACAAAAACAAACAAATCCCCTATAGTGTCTGTGTAGAAAAAAATGGGCCCCTAACATACCCCAATAGCTATTCTTAAAAGGTGAACGATCCTAATGGCACATTCTCATGTCTGCCTTCTAGAGGGAGACAAGGTATAGACAGTAAAACAACCTTATAGCCAGATAGACTCAGTTTGCTCCAATTCAAATTGATAAGGCATAGGCTTACTCACATAATGCTAGCTGGTTACCATGCGTGCAAACGCCTCATTTGGCCGGCGTGCTATGGGAGTCTATGACTATTGCCTCTATAAGTCCACATGGAGTATCCACCCCTTCCTGCTTCCTGGAGGCCTGGGATCAGATGTTTCATCTAAGCCAACCAGATTCGTTATAGACTCCACCCATATTTCCTCCTGACCCGCACGCCAACACCGCCCCCTGCGCCTGCGTGTCATGCACAGGAAGCTCAGAGTCTGCCATTAGTCCCAGCGCGCATGTCCATGCATTCCACTGAGCGCGTGACTATACCATGTGCAGAGAGCTCAACGTTCGCTGTCTGTTCCAGGAGGGAGAACCTCAATAAGAAGGTATGACAAACAGGGGAAAAATAGAACCACATACACACCAAAAACATAGACCAGGAGCAATACAGGAAATACAGGTAAGGAATAATAAAAGAAAGAAGAACAAAAACAAACAACGTTCACCAACTGCAGCAGATAGCACAGCAGCGAGCTCCACGTCCTCTTTGTTCCAAGGCTAGATCCTAAAAGCATAGAATAACCAGCACATTACCCAGGAAGCAGAGGTCTTAGACCCTGGGCGCACTAGAAAATGGAATTTTCTTAAGAAAATGCCGCAAGCTCTGAAAGATTGCCGCACCCGCAGAAAAAAAAACCGCAAAACAAGCATCAAAATCCGCATGCGGTTTGTTGCGTTTTGTTGCGGTTTATCCGCGGGTTGGTACATGTGTTTTAATGCATTCAATGCAATAAAGCACATTGAAGGAAAAAAAAAAAAAGGTAATTTCCTTCTGATATAGATAGAGAGATAGATAATGGATAGAGAGATAGATAATGGATAGATAGATAGATAGATAGAGGGATAGATAATGGATAGATAGATACATAGATAGATAATGGATAGATAGATAAATAAATAGATAATGGATAGATAGATAGATAGATAGATAGATAGGATAGATAGATAGATAGGATAGATAGATAGAAGGATAGATAGATGGATAGATAATCAATAGATAGAGGACAGATCAATCAATCAATAGAGTCCCTGTGAGGACACACTGCAGTGTTCGCGAGCGGTAGTTTGTTCACATTACCGACTGTGAGAAATGACCTGTAATTACCTCTGCAGTCTCGTTACAAGGCTGCATTGAGTATGTGTCAGTCGTGGCTGGATGCAAGCGTTGTGGGACCTCGATGGATTACGCCGGAGCTGTGTGTTGGGTGGGTTAATAAAGTGGTGAAAGAGGGGGCTTCTTGTGTTTTATTTAAAATACCGTATTTTTTGTTTTATAAAACGCACTTTTGTTCCCCAAATTTCAGGGGAAAGTACGGGGTGCGTCTTATAAACCAAATATACGGGGGGGGATGTACAAATCTGCACTATAAAGCAAATTAAAAAAAACGCAAAAAAATGAAATGTGTGCAGACAACTTAATAGAGGAAATATTTTCAGTTCCACTTTTTGCCATCAGCTGTATATAAAATCATTGAAGACACTTGAAGCCTTGAAGGGTAAAGTTTCCAAAATGGGGTTACATGGTCACAGGCGGTAGGTGAAGAGGCTTCCTCTGAGTGAATACCTCAAGGACTCTGCAAATGCCATTTTGTGACAGAAAAACATTCTAATCAAATTTCAGCTACAAATGGAGTGCTTTCCCATTTGAGCCTTGTGGTGTGCCAAAGCAGTAGTATACAATCACATTTAAGGTAATTCCTATACTCAGGAGAAATTGAGTAAAATATGTGCTCCATTTTACTTAATTACTCTATTTTTTTTTTGCTTTTTAGCTGTTGTAGAAATTAAACATGTTGACCTAATTCACAATGGTGTAACAAATATTTTTTTTTTAATTCATAGGCTAATATTAACCCCTTCACGACCACGGGCAGTAAAGTTATGTCCTATTTTTACGTGACTTAACGACCAGGGACGTAACTTTACTGCCTAAAGTTCATTTGATTGCCATGGCCATAGCAACGGCTTTCAAATTATGACCCCTGCTGTTTCTTACAGCAGGGGACCTTTACTTGACCCTAGGGAGGGTGGCATCACCACCACCCATCCACGATCGTTGTGATTGGCAGTTCAAATCTGAACCGCCAATCACATTGATCGCACTGTTTTCGGCAAAAAATGCCCAAAATAGTGTGATCTGGTAATATTCAGCTAGAACAGGGGCTGCAGCAGCTCCAATCATTGTCTGGAAGTCAGCAGACACGGCGCCCCCCCAGCACTGATTGGAGCAATCGTGCTATGACGCACAATCGCTCCAATCATCGTGCAGAGGGGGCGGTCTGACCTGGCGGTGACCGCTCTCCCAAGGCTTGTTTTAAGCCAGGCGAGCCCTCCCCCAGCCATTCCGTGCTGTGCACCCACTGGGAGTTGTACTGGCAGGCTGCCCGCCGCCGCTTTCCGACCGCCTGATCTCTGCCCGACCACTGCTGCCGCCGCTTGATCTCTGCTGCCCGACCTCTGCTATTGCTGCCTTCGCAGGTGCCCGACCTCTGCTGCCCCCCCTGATCTGTACTGCCCCTCCCCTGATCTCTGCTGCCCCCCCCCGATCTCTGCTACTGTCGCCACCTTCACCGGTGCCCGACCTCTGCTCAGCCACCGCCTGATCTCTGCTACCCGACCTCTGCTGCTGTCGCCGCCTCCGCGGCTGCCCGATCTCTGCTGTGCCGCTACCCGACCTCTGCTGTGTCACTGCCCGATCTCTGCAGCCGCCACTGCCCGATCTGCCCCATTTGGTCTCTCCATCTGCCCCCCCCTCTGATCGCTCTGTACCCCCCTGGCTTCTCCTGCCCCCCTCGCCTTTTGCTGTCCCCCCCGTTGTCCCTTTGCCTGCTACCCGGATCCCCTGCCTGGGTGTCTGATGTCTTCATCGTCCAGACTCATCTGCGTCCTTCCTGGGTCCTAGTTGCCTTTTGTACCTTCTGCAGTCTGGTGACTGATATTCCTACTGGTCCTGTAAGTATAAATTTTCTTTTTTTTTTTCTCCCTATCCCTTGTTGATTTTTGGACCTAATCTGCCTGTGCGTCCTGCAGCCGCCGAGCGCAGATCCCTGATGCATATCAGGGATCTGCGTCCGAGCTCAGTTTTGCGCAGGACTTTTTTTTTTTTTTTTTTACGGACGCCTGTTTAGTATGTTTCTTTTTTTATGTTTCAAAATTTTAAATCTAGTTATTTTCTTTTTCTTTCTAGGCTTTTTTTTTTCTTCAATTCGAAGAAAATACAGAAACACACACACACACACACACACAGACTAATAAAGTTTTTTTTTTTTTTCTCACCCCACACACCCAACACAATGTCCCACTTGCGCCGCTCATCCCAACCACAACTTTTTTTCGGCCCAGGAGGCATATGCCCATGTTGCCTCTGAAACCGAGAGTGAGCGAGAAGACCCTACATTCTTATACTCCTCCCACTCCTCCTCCTTCAGTGAAGAAGTACCAAGAAGCCGCAGAAGAAGTGGACAACAGCCAAAGGTGATTGACCCTTAATCCAGCACTAGTGCTACTGCCCCCCAATCCAGCACTAGTGCCCCCAGCCTAGCACTAGTGATCCCCTCTGGTCCCCGGCCCTTGCAAACTTTGCACCACAGATTCCGGATTTTATTACCCAATCAGGAATCCAGTTTGAGACTGCCAACCTCAGTGAACTAGACTTTTTTAAAGTCTTTTTCACAGAACAGTTCATAAGTCTCATGGTGGTGCAAACCAATTTGTATGCCAAACGTTTTTTGGCTCAAAATGCTGCTTCCTCATTTTCTGACTGGTCTCCCATTGACGCAGTTGAAATGATGAAGTTCTGGGGTCTGGTTCTTCATATGGGGATGGTGAAGAAGCCTGAAATACGCCAATACTGGAGTGTAGATATTTTATATAACACTCCAGTATTTCGCATGGTAATGACCCGTCACCATTTTGAGTCAATCCACAATTTTTTTCATTTCAGGGACAATTCGGAGTGTCTTCCCCAAGATGACCCGAATTTTGAAAGACACTTTCGGGTATTTTCTGTCCCTTAGGCCTCTCAAAGTCACTTCAAATGTGATGGGGTCCCTAAAAAAATGGTTTTGTAAATTTTGTTGGAAAAATGAGAAGTTGCTGATGAACCCTTCTACCTTCCGAACGAAAAAAAAACTTGTTTAAAAAATTGCGCTGGTGTAAAGTAGACAAGTGGGAAATGTTATTTAGCAACTATTTTGTGTGACATATCTCTCAGATATATAGGCATAAAATTTCAAAGTTTAAAAATTGCAAAATGTTCAAAATTTTAGCCAAATTTCCAAAATTTTCACAAATAAATGTAGAAAATATAGGCCTAAATTTACCACTATCATGAATTACAATATATCACGAAAAAAACAATGTCAGAATTGCCAGGATCCGTTGAAGCGTTCTAGAGTTATAACCTGTCAAAGTGACACTGGTCAGAATTGCAAAAAATGGCCCGGTCATTAGGGTGTTTTAGTGGCCGGGGATGAAGGGGTTAAAGAAGTCTGTGAAATGCATGTGGGGCAAAGCAGTTCACTGCACCACTATATGAATTCCTTCAGGGATGTAGTTTATTTTGTTTAGAAAATGTCACTTTAGGAGGGTTTATTCTGTACTAAAACTTAAGGGGCCCTAGAAATGACTGATGGCAAAAGAAACCAATCCAGCAAAATTTGCATTCCAAAAAGAAAAACAGCAATCCTTCTCTTTTGATCCATGCACAAAAAAATTAGAGAACAAAATGTACAGTATCGCCAGACTCAGAGACTTTAGGTAACAAACTGCAAGGGGCTTTTCACCCAATTAAAAAAATAAAAAATTTACTGCTAACAGTACATTTTAATGGGGAAAAAAATAATTTTTCATTTTTTTTTACTTTCCCCATTGCATTGGTGTATGTTATGCATCTGAACGATTAACAACATTCCTAAAAACTATTTTGGATAAAAAAAGTTTAATTTAAAAATAGGGAGATTTTTATGGTGCTTTTAATACACAATGGGTGGGTCTATATCGTACAGTAAAATAAATAATTAAAAAAAACAAAAATGCGTGCAGTTCCCCCAGTTTTGATACCCAGCCAAGATAAGGCCCTACAGCTGGGGGCTGGTATTCTCAGGCTGCGTAGGCCTATGTTTATTAGGCTCTCCCTAGCCAAAAATAACAGCCAGCAGCCACCTGGAATTGCCGCATCCATTAGATGTGACAGTCCTGGCAGTTTACCCAGCTTTCCCCGATTGCCCTGGAGCAGTGACAATTGCTGTAATAAGGAATTAATAACAGCCCATAGCTGCCACTAAGTCCTAGATAAGTGATGGCAGGCGTCTATAAGACACCTCTCATCATTAATCTGTAAGTGAAAGTAAATAAACACAAACACCCCAAAAATCCTTAATTTGAAATAAAAGACAAAAAAGCGCTGGCGCCTCTAAGTGTATTGCATGTATTAGAAGACTAGTGCCGGTAAATACCATTCAAACACACACATCCATGCCCTTTTTCCCCAGACTGGGTAACAGGCTAGAGACGAATCTGATGGATGGCCACCTATTGGTCAGGACTTATCCAATTCGCTAGTCAGAAACCTGGGAGGGGCTAGTCAGTGCAGTGGACAAGAGATGGACATCTTTTTTTAAACATAAATTTTTATTGCATTTTTCAGAATTATTACAATATGTCTAACATTTGAACAAGAATAAATTCACCTTACCAATTTACCCACCCTTGTCTTAACCCACCCTCTTTTAGTCCCACTTTATCCCCCCCAACATTTTTAATACGCTGAACACCAGGTATAAGTCGCAAAAGAACACACAGCTCCTCTATATTCTGATTCCCGTTTGAAGCCCTATTTCTCTGAAACCCTCGTCTCGCCCTACTGTTGTGTCTCTACTGCGTGTGTATTTTCAGCTTTCCCAATGTGCCTTGCAAGTCTCCCAGTAGATACCATTCCGTATTAGTGAAAGGAGATACCACTTTCCGTATTTCTGCAACTCCATACTGTTGTACTATAAATCTCTTCCATTTTTTAAAAAAGTTTCCTGTTAGTTCGTCCTTATTTCTTTCGGCTTCCAACTGTTCAATATTGAGCAGCTTTTTAATCTGATTGACCACCTCCTCCTCTGATGGAACAGATTCCTCGAGCCATCTGCGTAGTAGGGCCTTTTTTCCTATCATAGCAATATTATGAAAGAGTCTTGGAATCGTGGTCCCCCGTGTATCTCCTCCTCCTTCCTTTTCTTTAGTCCTGTGGTGGAAAATCCATAACAATGGGTCTAGTTCAATTTCCACTTCCCATACTTTTTCTATAAGTGTCTTCATTTTTCCCCAAAATTTCTGACTTTGTGGGCACTGCCAAATCCCGTGGTATAAGTCCGTTTTCGGCTGTTTACATTTGGGGCAATGTTCTATTTTATTCATAGTCTGCTTGGTGGGGATGTTAAAACCATAAATTGCTCTGTGCATTAATCTAAACTGTGTGTCCCTCCAGCCCTCATTAATCACCTCCTTCCTCATCCTCATCCATCCCTGCTGTATCTTTTCCCCTGCCTCTGTATCTTTTAGTTGTCGTGCCCATGCTCCCCAGACCTGGTTCGAGTGCAGTGGTACCAGTGCTGTTCTCAGATCTTTGTACAGGGAGGAGATAGTAATCTCCTGTTTATCCTTCATTATAAATTGGTCCATTTCATTCATTACCTGTTCTTTTCTAACATCCCTCAATAGTCCCATTATTCCCTTTTCCACCTGTTTGTATTGTATGATTTGGAATGGGGAAAGCCCGTACCTGTTCACCATCTCCTCAAGGGTCAACCACCTATGTTCCGTTTCATGGAGCAGATCCTTCACCCCACTGATCCCCTTATTTCTCCATTCTAGAAATAGTTTGTTTTCCCTCCCTGCTGGGAATTCCGGAAAATTCCAGATATTTAGGTATTTGGAGATTCGCCAGGACAGGTTAAACTTTTTCCTCACTGCTTTCCACGCCATTATCGTATCCCTACATACCAGGGAGTGCTTAATTTTCCTCGGAATATTGGCCAATGACGTGTGTAATATTGCCCCCAAGTCCCATGGTCTACAGTACTCACTTTCCAATTTTATGTTAGAATAGCTATTTGTCTTCCTCAGCCAGTCTATTACGTGCCTCATCAAGCATGCAAGGTTGTAGCCTCTCACATTTGGCATCTTGATTCCTCCCTTTTCCAGTGGTAGCATTAGTTTTTCCGCCCTAATTCTTGGTCTTTTTCTCTTTCATAGGAAGCTTGTAAATGCTTTATTCAGTCTATTTACATCCGCATGCTTTAATAATATAGGGATAGTCTGCATTGGGTATAGCAGCTTGGAGAAACTCATCATTTTTAAGAGGTGGTTTCTACCTAGCAGGGATAGCGGCAGCCCCCCCCACATCTTTAGCTCTCGTTCTATTTTCTGTATCAACGGTTTGAAGTTTAATTCATAAATCGAGGCAGGCTGGCGTCCCATCTGGATCCCCAGGTATTTAAGGTGGGTTTTTTGCTATCGGTATCCCACATATGTTATCCCCTATTCCATAGGTTTTCAGGGATGACATGGTTCGCTCATTCAGAAACAGTACTTCACATTTTGTCTTGTTCAATTTAAAACCTGCCATAGACCCAAATCTCTCTATCTGTTGTATTGTTTTTAAAAGGTCATTCTGTGGTCTATTCATGAATAATATGATATCGTCCGCGAATAGAGCTGAATGTACTTTTTCCGTTCCAATGTTAATGCCCTCAAAGCAGTCTCCTCCATTGATCAGTTTTGATAATGGCTCAATGGCTAGATTGAACAAGAGAGGAGACAGCGGGCACCCCTGTCTCGTCCCTTTGGTCAAAGAGAAGGGTCGTGACAAAAATCCGGGTGTCGCCACTCTTGCCTGAGGGTTTGCATATAGTATACCTATAAATGTTCTGAATGCTCCCCTGAAGCCCATATTATCTAGGACTGTTTCCAGCCATGGCCACTGCACATTATCAAACGCTTTTTCAGCATTCAACGTAATCATGGCTGGAAATTCCCCTCCTTGTAGATCCCTGTGTCTGATGGCGTCCATTACTATCATGGCCTTTCTTACGTTTGTCACGGCTGCTCTCCCCTTTACAAACCCCGATTGGGCGGGAGAAATTAGCCTTGGTAATACCTCTGCCAATCGATTGGCCATCAATTTGGCCACTAGTTTAAGGTCTTGGTTGATTAGTGAGATTGGTCTATAATTCGTTGGATTATCCAATTTTTTGTCTCCTTTGGGTAAAAGTTTTATATATGCAGTGTTAAGGTGGCTAGACATTCCCGTACCCCCTAACATTTTATTAAACATACGTGTCAGCGTTGGTGATATTTCCTCCTTTAGTACTTTATAGAATTCCCCATTGAACCCGTCAGGCCCCGGTGCTTTATGTATACTCAGTTCTCCTATTGTTGTTTGCACTTCCTCTATTGTGATGTCCGCGTTCAGTCTAGTCAGTTCGTCTTCGGTTATTTGTGTAAGTCCTAATGTCTTTAGCCACTCCCTCCCTCCTTCTCCATTTTCATCCCCTTTACTATATAGTTTGGCATAGTATTCCCCAAGATCTGGTTGATCTCCTGCGGATTCGTCGATTTGGTCCCATCCTGTCTTGTCATACTAGCTATTAACGTCAACGGTCGTCTTCCCTTTGCCAGGTTAGCCAGCAGTTTACCTGCCTTATTGCCAAATCGGTGCAAGTCAACCTCCTGCTGAGACCTTACTAGTTCTTCTCGTTTTCCTACCCACATGTCAAACTCTTGTTTTGCTTCCTTCCACTCTTCTTTTGCTTTTTGGGATTTGTTTTCTAGGTACCTTGTGTATTTCTCTCTCAAACTAGTGCTTGCCTCCTGGTAATGTTTTTGCGTCTGTTTCCTGATTTTGGCTACATGCCCCATCAGTCTCCCCCTTAATACTACTTTCGCTGTTTCCCAGAATAGCATTGCCTCTTCCTCGTGCCCGCTGTTAGTGCCGCAATATTCCTCCCACCACTCCTTTAATGTTTTAATAAAATCTTTATCTTTGAGTAAGAATGATGGAAATCTCCATATATAATCCGAGCCCCTCTGTATTCTGTCATTTAAGTCTAAGGTCACCGGGCTGTGGTCGGATATAACCATGTTCTCTATGTCTACATCCTTGACCCTGTGCCAGAGTCTTTGGTCTACTATCATAAAGTCAATCCTTGACCATGCTTCGTGTGGGTGTGAGTAGTGTGTAAATTCACGTTCATATGGGTGTTGCGTTCTCCAACTGTCCTGCAGATTTGTGTCTTCCAGTAATTTGGCCATCAAACCCTTTGTATTCCTACTCTGCCTACCTTGTTCCTTGCCATACCTCCTATCCTCCTCTTTCGAAACTACTGGATTAAAATCTCCCCCACTTTCTTATTTGGGTCTACATCCACTCCCAATTTGTTGGTGATAAAGTCAAAGAAGGCTTTTTGTTCGGTATTAGGGGCGTATATATTGTGTATACTAAACTCTCCCTGCGGGTTAGTTAATTTGATATGTATGTACCTCCCACCATCATCACTGTCTTGGGACACTATTTCGTGAGTAAAGTGTTTGTTTATTAAGATCATTACCCCTGCCTTCCTTCCCTGGGATCCTGAACCGACTACCGCCCCCACCCATAATTTTTGCATACGAAAAAAATCCCCTTTTTGCAGGTGGGTCTCCTGCAGTAGTGCGATATCTACCTTCAGTCTTTTAAGGTGTCGTAATATCATCATGCGCTTATGTGGAGACTTCAAACCTTTTACGTTCCAAGTGACTAATTTAACCATTATCCCAACATCTCGGGACATTTATGTCGCTATATGTTCTAACTTGTGTGTGTCTTGGCGCCTTTCCCTGGTCTTTTCCCTGCCTTAACTCCGCTGCGTACTGACAACTATGTATTGCCTGGGCGCAACCTTGTGTCCTCTTCTTGGCATTAACTATAAACCTGTTATTTACCCCCCAACTGCCCTCAGTTTTCTTTCGGTGTTCTTATAGCATTGCTTTCCCTGAACCCAACTATTAAACCTAAATCTATGGTCAACTAACAACCCCTCAACTGTCCCCCCCCTTTACAATCAATCGTCTTGTCACTTCCATTTTTTCTGTGATGCTCCTGGCTCCGCAATCCCCTCTCGGCCCCCTAATTAACATTTACATATGGCCTGTCCCCCATTGTTCTGTTATCTAACACACCAGAGCAAGGTCTTCCTGGTCAATAGCCGTGCCAGCATACAATACCCCCTCCCTCATTGCCCATACCTATTATTTGTTACCTCTGGTCTCAGTTTCACTTCACCTCCCATCAGCATAAGTGACCTGGCTACCAGAAGAGCGATTTATCAGTAGATACTAAAAAGAGAGAAACCCGGTCCCCATAGATGTTAGGGTCCCCTACAGCCCCGATGGAGCAGGGCACCTTGGTCCATATAGATTGAAGAGGTGAGGGGAACTGAAGAGAAAAGAAAGGAAAAGCCTACAAGAGGGGGGGGGAAAGGAAGAGGAAGTAGGAAGTGGAAAAGGACGTGGAAGAGGAAGTAGGAAGTGGAAAAGGAAGTGGAAAAGGAAGTAGGAAGTGGAAAAGGAAGTGGAAAAGGAAGTAGGAAGTGGAAAAGGAAGTTGAAGAGAAAGTAGGAAGTGGAAGAGGAAGTAGGAAGTTGAAAAGGAAGTGGAAGAGGAAGTAGGAAGTGGAAAAGGAAATAGGAAGTGGAAGAGGAAGTAGGAATTGGAAAAGGAAGTGGAAGAGGAAGTGGAAGAGGAAGTAGGAAGTGGAAGAGGAAGTGGAAGTAGGAAGTGTAAAAGGAAGTGGAAGAGGAAATAGGAAGTGGAAGAGGAAATGAAAGAGGAAGTAGGAAGTG
The DNA here is from genome assembly GCF_048569485.1 of Anomaloglossus baeobatrachus. Lineage (NCBI taxonomy): Eukaryota > Metazoa > Chordata > Amphibia > Anura > Aromobatidae > Anomaloglossus > Anomaloglossus baeobatrachus. The sequence continues at coordinate 183,279,787 of NC_134359.1, forward strand.
GAAAATGAAGTAAAAGAGGAAGTAGAAGTGGAAAAGGAAGTAAGAAGTGAAAGAGGAAGTGGGACAGGAGGTGAAAGTAGGAAGTGGAAGTAGGAAGAGGAAGTGGAAGTAGGAGGTGGAAGAGGAAGTAGGAAGTGGAAATAGGAATTAGAAGAGGAAGTGGAAAAAGAAGTAGGAAGAGGTAGATGGGATGGTAAAGGAAGTGCAAGAGAAGTGGAAGAGGCAGTATAAGGTGGAAGAGGAAGTAGGAAGCGAAAGAGGTAGTGAAAGGGGAAGCAGGAAGCGGAAGGGGAGGCGGAAGAGGAAGTAGGAAGCGGAAGCTGAAAGTAAAGATGCAATAATAAACAGTAGATGTTACTCATCCCCTGCATTCAGTCAGTCCCCCCTCTCTTGGGCCCCTCAGTTCAGTTCAAAAATATCGATTCTTCTCCCTGCAGCCTCTCTCATGGCGCTCCCCTCTTCTGGCCTCCAGGCCAACGCGACGGCGACCTCCTTGCTTTTGGACTTCCTGCATGTATCTCCTTCCCCTCCATCCAGTCGTTCCGGCCCGATGCCCGGCTCTCCTCCTCTCTTCCTTGCTGAGTATGTTGCCTCTCCAGGAAGTCCTCCGTCTGATTTCTGTTCTCCATCTTCTCCATCCATCTCTCCGCCTCACTCAAGTCTTTCGTCGCAAAAAGGGATCCATCACGTCTTGTTACTCTCAGTATTGCAGGATACAGCAGTTGGAATTTTATGCCTTTACGATACAGCGCGGTACAAATCTTACTAAAGGCTTTCCTTTTGCGTGTAACCTCCGCCGAGTAGTCACCGAAGATCAGCACCTTATGCACTTGTAGAGACAGTGGGGTCCTCCTTCCTCTAAACGCTCGCAGTATCTCTTCTTTGTCTTTGTATTCCAAGTATTTTATTATCACTTGGCGCGGCCTGGCTGGTCCCGTCACTCCCGTGCTGTCTTCCTTCCCATTTGTTCCTCCTGTGCCTGGACGCTCTCTTACAGGGCCCACTCTGTGCGCTTTTTCCATCCTGCATTTGTGCGTTAGACCTAGCGCCTTGGGGAGCTCTGCTTCACATATGTTGTCCAATTGACGCATGCTTATAGATTCCGGCAAACCCACCAGCCTTAAATTGCTTCTTCTGGAGCGGTTTTCCAGATCCTCTAGTTTGTCTCTCATGGCCTGGGATCCCTCCACCATCTCCTGCAGCTGCCCCTTTAATGCTGCCACCTCGTCCTCTGTGTCAGAGATTCTTTGCTCCATCTCTGACATCCTGACTCCCTGCTGTGCGATCTGTTCCTTTAAGGGTGCTAGCACTGCCCCCACCATAGCCTCTAGAGAGTCTTTGATCTTGTCTGCCAGGTGCACTGCCACTGTTCCAGCCAGACGGTCATAATCAATTTGCAGGCCTGGGAACTGTTCGTGCTGCTGGGCTGTCTGCTGCTGGTGCTGCTGGGCTATCTGCTGCTGGGCTGTCTGCTGCTGGTGCTGCTGGGCTGTCTGCTGCTGGTGCTGCTGGGCTGTCTGCTGCTGGTGCTGCTGGGCTGTCTGCTGCTGGTGCTGCTGGGCTGTCTGCTGCTGGTGCTGCTGGGCTGTCTGCTGCTGGAGTTGCTGGGCTGTCTACTGCAGGAGTTGCTGGGCTGTCTGCTGCTGGAGTTGCTGGGCTGTCTGCTGCTGGAGTTGCTGGGCTGTCTGCTGCTCGTGCTGCTCGGCTGCCTGCTGTTCGTGCTGCTCGGCTGCCTGTTGCACGTGTTGCCGAGCTCTTTGCTGCTTTCTCAGCTGCTCCCCCTCCTCCTCCATCCGTCCCCGCTCACCTCCCTGCACACCGCCGCGGCCCGCGGCCGCCATTTTGCGCTCCATGTGCACTGCTTTCTCTGCAGCACCCTGCTCCAGCTGTCTGCCACCGCTCCGGAGGAGGTACCGCTCCATGCACGGTCACCTCCCGCTCCTCGCCTCCCCTTCTCCGCCTCCTCCCCCGGCCGTGGGGCTCCTGTAGTCGGTGTGTGGGGCTGAGGAACGTGCGGAGCTCTGTCGCCCGCGTCCTCACATCACAGCGCCGGAACCGGAAGCCGAGATGGACATCTTGACAGACATTCAGTCAGTCAGATGATCTATGTACGGTCAATCAGAAGTCGACGTGCAGACTGAGAGTGTAAAGTGACTTATTGGGCTAAAGGAGTACGGTTGCCAGGGAGAGTACAGTGTGAGTACTCACTGGACCGAGCACCGGCGGGGTGCAGAGCCCTAGTTCAGGAAGACGCTTCAAGCTCGAATGATAAATTTGCCCAGTGAGGGAATCATCACGGTCCCTCACCAACGTTAAGTGTCCGGGGCACAGCAGCAAAGAGGGAACGGGGACAGAGATCCGACCCAAGAGAGGTTCAAGCTGCCTGCCATACAGACCAGGACTGTGACAACAGGAGGGGACCTTAAAATACTCCAGGCCACGGAGACCCAACAACTACAGACGGGTGTATGGAAGTTCACCAGGTCACTACACCGACATTGGGATCAAAGGAATACCGGATTACCTGAGGCCCAGATTGGTAGAGACCAGGACCAGCCGGATTGCAGCTACTCATGACCAGTGAGTAAAGCACAAGTTAAACCGCAGTCCCTGCGTTGTCTCAATTCTTCCTGCAGCTCTGCATCACCAACTCCCACCATACTACAACCACTATCATTGTCCCCTGGGGCTTAGTTCTACTTGCGGAGGGCCATAACATCCAAGCTTCTCAATACCACCAGCCCCAGCAGTGAGAGACTTTGCAGCGGCAGCTTTCCCCACATAGCCGCATACCGCAAGAGGCGTCACGAAAAACACTTCATTTTTACCCTTTTTTAAGCGACCTCCATGGTCACGTAACCGGGCACCGGCCACCCGTGAAACGTCTCCGTGATTCAAGGCCCGGGACAGAGTACCACAAAGCCCTGAGGTGCATCAAAGCCACCCTCTTTCACCACGTGTTTAACCCGAATAACACCCCTGCAGGTCCGATGTAGTCCACACGAGGTCCCACGATGCTTCCAGCACTACTACCTCTGATGCTCACAGCGAACACCATAGAAATTAACTGCCCGCTGTGAGAGCCACACAGCAACTGAAGTGAGCCACACGGTGAGTCAGTCATGTTAGCCACGGCCACAGCTGGAGTCCTCCACCCATGACAGTAAATCACCCGAGTGACTAAAGTGAGCCGTGCGATCAGCGGTGACTTCACTCAGGTGATTTGCGGTCACAGCTGGAGTCCCCCACCTGTGACCACAAATCAAGCCGCTACTGGAGGACTCACCTGAGTGACATCACCGCTGATCGCACGGCTGACTTCAGTCGTGGCCTGAAACTCACAGTGGTGAACCTGTGACGTCACTGCTATGACACATGCCGTAATGCAGGGCCCGCAGCTGTGATGTCAGGGGTTCACCAGAGTTCATTCTGATCGTGTGGCTGTCTGTACTCACAGCGTGCAGACATGCTTTATGACACACACTGTGACAGCATAGGGATTTAGCAGAGCTGAATCACCGTAAGACCTCGTGTGGATTACTTCGGAAATGCAGGTGTGTTTGGGAGTTAATAAAGTGGTGAAAGAGGGTGTTTTTTGTATTTTATTCCAAATAAAGGATTTTTGAGGGGTTTGTGTTTATTTACTTTCACATACAGATTAGTGATTCGGGCGGGGTCGCAGAGAGACTGCCATCACTAATCTAGGACTTAGTGGCAGATGTAGGCTGCTGGTAATTCCTTATTACCCCGATTGCTACTGCACCAGGGCAACGGGAAGAGCCAGGTCCAGCATCAGAATTGGTGCATCTTATGGATGCGCCACTTCTGGGGAAGATGGGGGCTGCTATTGTTAGGCTGGAAAGGTCCAAATAATGATGGCCCTTCCCACCCTAATAATATCAGCCCCCGGTTGTCTGCTGCACCTTGGCTGGTTTTAGAAAAATTGAAGGGGACCCCCATGTCATTTTTTTTTAAATTTAAATAAAATCAAATAATTTTTTTAAAAAAAGCGTAGGAACCCCTCTATTGTTCATAACCAGCCAAGGTACAGCAGACAGCTGAGGGTTGCAGCCTGCAACTGCTGGTGTTCATGTGCTGGATATGAAAATTGGGGGGACCACACGTTATCTTTTTTTACAAGGGTGAGCTGAATAATTTATTTTTTGATTGTTTCAACATAAAAAGATTAAATAGACAGACAGACAGGCAGATAGAGATATGTTAATATACTGTAGAATGTCCAAATTCTAAGCTTGCACCCTTTAGTGTCTTTCATGTGCCACTAGAGGGTATCTAGCCTTCTACTTAGTCAAAACAAATATTTTTTAGAAAATGACATGGGGTCCCCCCTATATTTGATAGCCAGCATGGGTAAAGCAGATGGCTGCAGCCTTAATAATCATGGCCCTTTTCACCTTGAGAATACAAGACCCCAGCTGTCAGCTTCACCTTGGCTGGTGATCCAAAATGGGGGGGACCCCAAAATATCCAGATACAACTTAACATACCTGCAAGAGAAATTTACATGTTGCAGATTTAAAAGAAAAAAAATAAATAAATAGTTAAAAAAAACACCTCAGGTCAATCTATGTAGCATAAAAAAAAAACAAAAGCACAGTTGGCATGAAATTTCTACAAATCCTATTCACTTTGCTGGAACTGTAATATGGTGTGTTTTTCATTCACGAAAATCTACAGCTTCAACGGACCCTAAAAATTCATCATACGAACTTAATAAAGCTGAGCGGATCCGGACTGGACCCGGGCGCTGGACTCCGGGTGCACGATACAGATCTGGCACTGAGGAAATTAATTGAAAAATAAAGAAAATAAGAATTAAGTGAGAATTTCATACTTACGAGACTCGGTGTCATGGTGGCAAACTGCTTCCAGGTCGCGCATTCACTTCCTGTACTGTACAGTATAGCTTTCCCCGCCCACCCGCCGTCCTGTCATTTGTGATTGTTTGCAGTCAGACACGCCCCCAGCTTGTGACAGCGTCTGCCTGTAGTTATTGCTCAGCGCGGCTCAGTCAAAGGCTACACTCACAGCCGGCGGTTGTTGTCTATGGCTGCTAGCTGTGAGATGTAGCAGAGCTTGATGCATCATCATGGGACCTTGTGTGGAGGTTACTAAAGTGGTGAAAGAGAATGTGCTTTTGTATTTTATTCCAAATAAAGGATTTTTATTTGTGTTTGTATTTATTTACTTTCATTTACAGATTAGTCATGCAGGTATCTCATAGACGCCTGTGCCATCATTAACCTAGGGTTTAGTAGTGGCTGTGCACTCTTATTAACCCCTCATTACCCAGATTGTCACCGCACCAGGGTACCGAGAAGAGCTGGTTAAGCACCGTGATTGTAACATCTAATGGATGCGGCAATACCGGGCGGCTGCGGCCTGAGGTAACCAGCCCCCAGCTGGCTTTATCTTGGCTGGGTATCAAAATTAGCGGGGACAGTACATTATTTGGCTTTTTTTTAATTATTTATTTAAATAAATTAAATAAATAAATAAATAAATAAAAGCCGCATGTGGTTTCTCGTAGGCCGGAGTCACACTTGTGAGGGACTCGCACGAGTCTGACATTGCATCATCGGCACAGTCGCACACTCTTCTGACAGAAGCAGGCCGCATGTGTTTGTCTACATGCACGCTCATGTTCAGAGAATTGCAAGCTGTGCCAGGTGATGTCATGCCAAACTCGCACGAGTCTGACATCGCATCACCCGGTACAGCCGCACACTCTTCTGTTAGGAGTCGGCTGCATGTGTTTCTGTCTACATGCACGCTTACCATGTTGACCCGCAGACACTTGCACTGCTTGATTGGTTGCAGTCAGCTATAACGCTGCCACTCAGGGTGGGGGCGCGTGTAACTGCAACCAATTACACGCGCCAGTGGGTGGGCAAAACAGTGAATGTTGAATTGTTGGCTCCGGAAGGGAAAAGCATGACCCAGAAGGATTTTGCCGCCATGACACAGTCTTGGTGAGTATACCGCACGCGCTCCTACCCCCTATCCCTTCCACCGACGTTTTTAATCTCAAGATTCTGGTCCCCATTGACTTATATGGGCACCGGATTTCAGAGTGGATCGGGATTTTTCTTTAATTGAGCACTGATCTGCCGGTCCCGTTTTTTTGCGAGTCCGAGCAGCTATACAACTGAAAGGTAGGGTGTCGCGGTTTTTTATTTTTGTATTAAAAATAGTGATTTTATTTTTAATACAAAATTAAAATCACTGCTTATTTAGTTTTTATTTAATTCTAATTTTACTGAAGGTACTGGGGGCTGCCATGCTGGATTTGCTGTGAGTAACGACAGTTACTCACTCCTTTATGGCAGCCCCTGTGCATAGAGAACAGTGGTCGGGATCCGACCCCAATTAGTAACATTAGAGTAGGCGTCTGCTGTGACCTGGATGCGCCTCCTGGGCTATCCAGATCACAGCAGAGGGAGGAGATCGGCGCCATCATTGTGGAGCTCACAGCGTATGCTGTTTGCTCCACTTTACCCCTGTCAACCGCCGGGATGTGTGAGTACGGACTGCCTACCCTCCCCTCCACCCGCCATTACCGTCTCCAATGACACCCCCTCCCTCTGCTCTACCCAGCCCCCGCTACTGTTGCTGCTGCCGCCCGTCCCCCCGCCGTTACCGACTCCAATGACACCCCCTCCCTCTGCTCTACAAAGCCCCTGCTCTGCCCCGCTACTGCCACCACCGCCCCTCCCCCCACTGTTATCGTCTCCAATTGCACCCCCTCCCTCCACTCTACCCAGCTCCTGCTCTGCCCCCCGCCGCCGGTGCTGTGTGTGTGTTTGTGTGCCTCCGCATGGGAGTACCTGTGCACCTCTCCCCACCACTGCCGCTGCTATCGTCTCCAAAAACACCCCACGCCCCTTCCGCCTGCCACCTGTCAGGCTGTGTGTGTACCAGTGATACTGTCTGCACAGCTGTATATCTAATTCTCTCCTGTGTGATACTATCTGCTGAGCTGTATCTAATCCTATCTTGTGTGATACTGTCTGCTGAGCCATGTATCTAATCCTATCCTGTGTGATACTGCCTGCTGAGTTGCTGTATCTAATCCTAGCCTGTGTGATACTCCTCCTGTCCTTGGTGACACTTTAGACATTTGTGGTCACCAACAAAATGGCTCAGCACTATGTCCCTACATTTCATTCTCTTATATCCTTTGGAAACAGCCAGATTGGGAGGGGGAGCTGTGACATCACACACAGGAGAGCAGATTCTGCCCACTTTACTGCAGCTGTAATCCAGGTTATTTCTACAGTAGGATTTCTGTAGGATTTCAGCAGCTGCTCCCCCTAGTGTTTAAGAGTGAAAAATATCAAACTTTTTAATTTTTTTTTATATTTTGCTTAATTAAAAACAAATAATATTTAAACAAAACATTAGAACATTAATACTTTACATTTTTTCAGTTATTGAATTTTTTTTTTTTTGGACGACACCTTCACTTTAACATTAAAGCAAAATTTTGGCTGGAATAGATTGCAGACACCATGCTACATTTTCAGAGCTCGATGTACAAAAACAACAGAAACTCCTCCATAAATTAAACAATTTTGGATATTACACCTCTATAGGAATTCATTTAAGGGCATAGTGAGCATTTTGAACCCAGATGTGCTGCATAGGACTTTAAAACACTGAGCAGTGAAAATGAAACATTTTGTTTTCCTCACTAAATGGGTGCAGTCAGAAAGCTGTATAACACAGACAAGAATCGCATCAAAATGCCCAAACTGGCCGGCGGCTCTCCTGACCCAAGCGTGAGAAGTGAGAACTGCACAGAAATACATGAAGCTGTCAGGCTCAAGTCAGGAGAGCCACTGCCAGTGTGATGCGATCCTCGACCAAGCAATACAGCCATCCAATGCCGGCCCTAAAGTATGTGCACACAGCGGCTTTTTCACAAAAAAGAGCAGCCACAAAAGTGTCCTATAGAATGAACATAGTGCAGAGCAATGTCAAAAGCATTACTGTGAAAGTGTCCTGTCTTATTTCACTTCTTTCAACCGCTTCAGTGTTAAGAAACTATGCTCATTCTTCCTGGGTTAGGAAGCCACCTGTTCGCTAATTTTAAAGTGGTTGCCCAACAAACAAAGTACCTTTTAATCAACAGATCTTCGAATAGAAAGTTCCACATTTCAATGAGTTAAAAAAAATATATATATATTACTGTGCTGAGATAATCTTAATGCACCTTTGCTGAGTATAATCTCTACATCTTTGCATAAGGCACCTTAGTTTTCAACTACAGGTATTCATATTGTGATTTGGTAACATAGGGTAACCTTCTATGTGTTATGACAAAATGGTATTTAGATTTTCATATATATTTTGGTTACTATCAGGATGTACTGATTCATGAATTTGGATGTTACTACATGTACGGTATATGAGATCTTGATGCCTTTATATTCATTATGTGGTATTGCCTAAGTATTTTGTAATTTTAAGAGTTGTCCCTCTAGGTGCTATATCCTGTTTTGTCTATATAGTAATTCGATTTTGTATGTAATAAAATATTTAATAAAAATTGAATCATATTGTTGTGCATCTTCACTTTGTTTTACCCAATAGGAGTACACCTTATGAGTTTGTTGTTATTGGTCCTAAACTATGGCTATATCTTAAAAATGTCTTGTCAACTCACCGATGTACTTTTTCCTTGTTTCCAGCTATATTTTTTATTAAGAGATAATTCTCGAGGCAATTTGATTGATTCTGCTTTCAGGCAATCCAGAGTTGGTGAAGAGAGCACTTCTATTAACATTTGAGAGCTAGCGGCCAACAGGCTTTCAAGACAAGGCTTAATGTGGCAGGTTTGCAAATCTGGTAAGTGAAGGAAAAAAATAAAAATGACATTCATATTTGCATTGAAGCATTATTTTTCGTCACCACCTATTATTGCACTTAACCATCAAACAGTTTCAAACAGAAGAAATGAACTTACTGCCCAGCTGCTTTCTTTGCTCAAGCTCAATTTCAGCTATTTCACTTAGTAGGACAATGCCTTGGAGAAGTGGGCTGTCTGCTGATAAATCAGGAGTCAGAACTGCTGTGCCTCTGAGTGGTAGACAGCAGGCCTGAGACATTTCGGATGCTGCAACCAATGCATTCATACCAGCCAGTGGACCATTGATAAATTTCACACCAGAAAGGTCAGAAAACATGTCCTCTTTACAGTTCAAATGTCCTGACGTCAAACTATCTGTACACGTGCTTTCCTTTATCATGTTCAAATCCATAAGCTCACTTGCTTTTTGGGATGGTTCAATGTGATGAAATATCCTTACTAAATCCATTTCATGATTTTGAGACTCAAAAGTGTCAGGGAAGTCTGTTTGAGTTGAACATGTATCTTTTCCAATGCCAAGATTAATTTCAGAAATGCGGGGGTAAAGACTTTCCATTTTTCTTAACTCTTCAGTCTTATCTACTTTTTCAGAATCCGATTCTTGCCCTAGAAAATGTTGGCATTCCACAGATACTTTACAATTATCTGGTTCATTAGAGAATTTATAACTCATGATTGATAAATCTTCTGATTTAATAGTGTCAGCGCTTGATTCAGTTGCCTTATCTTCCTCTGAGAGATGTACAGGTTTCAGATCCAAGAGAGTTTCAATATCACATCTGTTTAACTCAGAAGGTTTGATAACCGAAGCAAATTTTTCACCATTTTTAACATTTGTTGGTTGATTTATAAAGGAAAGCTCGTGCTGCATGGAAGGTGAGAGACACTGCACTGAGTATCCATGTGTGTCATCTGAAACCAGAAAACATTTATGATCAACAAATGTTTTAGGTCAACAGTACACTATTCAAGTAAATGAAGGGAACTGTAGAAACATCAATAAAGAAAATATACAGTGCAGACCAAACGTTTGGACACACATTCTCATTCAAAGAGTTTTCTATATTTTCATGACTGAAAATTGTAGATTCACATTGTAGGCATCAAAACTATTAATTAACACATGTGGAATGAAATACTTAACAAAAAAGTGTGAATCAACTAAAAATATGTCTTATAGTCTATGTTCTTCAAAGTAGCCACCTTTTGCTTTGATTACTGTTTTGCACACTCTTGGCGTTCTCTTGATTACCTTTAAGAGGTAGTCACCTCTTCACTTCACAGGTGTGCCCTGCCAGGTTTAATAAGTGGGATTTCTTGCCTTATAAATGGGGTTGGGACCATCAGTTGTGTTGTGCAGAAGTCTGGTGGATATGTTGAGGAGAGCCATAAAATGAAATACTTAATTAACCTCTGGACATAGAGCATTGTGGGAAATATGTCGATTTGCCTTACATAATTCAGCTCTCAGATCATACACATGACACAGATATAAAGATGGCTGCCATTTCCTGTTCTCCACACCTTGCTTGGAATGCAAGGAATGAAAGAAGATACCATATAGGAAAAGACCCCTGGTCAAGCTAGAAGACCAACCCAAAGATCAGATGACATCAAAGACCAAACCATCAGCATGGATGCACCAGATGACGTCCCTCTTATCACCATGGTTTCATCCACTGAAGTCAGACGCACCCATCAACAGCAACACGGATCTCCCCATTGGCTAGCTCATGAACTGTCCCACTAAATGGGCATATCTGAACTTGTGTATGCCCCTAGCCTATATCAAGAGGATGCATGCTTCTCCTCAGTCTGTTCGGTGCCATCTTTACTGTGACCAAGAAGAGATTTCATATCCGACTGTGTCTGGTGTGAATTCTTTTTATGCATGCACTTGGTCCATACCAATTCGGCCAGGCAGTAGGCAACTAGTGATCTCTGGTTAAGAGTTCACCTTAACATTAATGGCGCCCTGAACGTGGGGCCAGTACAGGAGAAACTCTACAATCTTGAGGACCGGCGATTGGAATGGCAGGACGTGCTGGATACCCTGAGCCAAGAGTCTGATCAACTCTTATACGAGAACACATGGTAAGTCTGCTGATTTTTATAATCTGAAGTCTTACTTGTGTGTCTCAGGGTGTGTGGCACTGATTGCCTGAACGTGTCCGGTTTTTGTGATCTCTGTGAAGGCAGAAGAGTTTCTCTGCTGCTGGCCATATTAATTGCGGAAGAACCATCACATGTTCAGTTGCCTGCTGCCTGTTTTGTATTTGTGACTAGGGGAGATTGACTGGTAGTTAGGATAGCAAGTGGGTTTTTGAGCAGTGTTTGGAAATGTGGAGGACGCTCCATGTGGTACGGTTTTTGGTTGTTGCCTGTCATATGTTTTGCGGTTCTGGTGGAGATTTAAATAGAGTTGTGGCTCGATGCCTAGAGTGATTGACTCGGCAAGAGGCCTAGAGATAAAGCGCAGGTTTTAATTGGTCAGGTTAGGCACGTGTTTTTCACGGGCTCTCAAATTTGTAGATATGGTGAAGGATATTGTCTGTGGTATAGTATACGGTTGTTGCCTGTGGTACAGTTTATGGCTCTGTAAGGAAATACGTGGGACTGCTGGTACGTGGTAATCTTGGGGCCTAGCGCAGTGTAGCGTGGAATGGCTGGTACGGATACCATTGGGGCGTTTAAGTTGCGCATTGTGGCTGGTACGTGGTAGTCTTGGGGCCTAACGCTGGACGTGAAATGGCTGGTACGGATACCATTGGGGCTTAGCGCAAGCTTGGGTAATATAATTGGTATGAGGTGTCTTGGGGTCTAGAAAGAGCGCTGGACGTGAATCGGCTGGTACGGGCACCTTGTAACCAGGGGTGACACCATTGGTGTCTTTATGAATTACGGACCATGTAGAAACTGGGCAGGGACAGGGACACCGTGACGAGGCGCCTGCTGCAGACTTAGCAAAACTTTACTTAGTGTTTCAGTTGTGTGTCAGTTGTGAGTAATCTCCCCTTGTCTTTTTGCTTGCTTGGTGTGGTTTATCTTGAGAGAAAGATGAAGCTGTGTCTAGTTGTGCCGGAAAAATCCGGATGAGAGTGGACTTTGTTAGGATGTGGGGACTCTAGGCCGCAATCCTGTGATAAACCATGTGTTATTCCTGGTGTCAGCAATTTTAGGTCAGATTTTAAAATGGTGGACGAAGCACATGGCTGAGGCATGATTGAAACAAAGACAGGAAGTGAGTCGGGGGATGTGTGAAGACCATGTGCTCTGTAAATGTTTGAACAAAGACTGAGTGGACTATTATATACTTAGACAGAAAAATAAGTTTTTTTTATCTATAATTAGACTTAGATCGTGGACGTGGACGTGTGTGTGTGTATAAATATATATATATATATATATATATATATATATATAGGAGTACAGACTACAGAAAATAGGAGAGAGAGAGTTGGAGCAGATGTGAGGTCCTTTTCCCTGCCACATGCCAAAATGGTGGATGAAGCACATGGTGTTTGAGGCATGCATGGTTTAAACAAAGAAAAGGTCGGGGGATGTGTGAAGACCATGTGCTCTGTAAATGGACCAGGACTATGGATATCTGAATATGTGTATATATGATATATACAAATGTATGTGTGTGTATGTATAAAACACAGACTATAGACTATAGGGGAAAATACTTGAGGAAAAAAAAATCAGTTTAGCTTCCCCTTCCCCCCACCTGATGCTACAATCCCAACAAAGAGAAGGAAATCACGTGCTGTGGGGCCATTTTCTATAGGCCTCAGTGCAGCTGACAAAACTGCTCTCACTGACTAACATATGAAGTGTTAGTAAAAGTTTATAGTACTAAAAGATGGAACATTGAATGATTGGGTAGTTGTGGAAGACACTTAATATAGATCCAGTGTGAAGGTTGGATTGAGTCAGGACAGTCACAAGGAGCAATATCTTATTAATTAGTAAGCAATAAAATTAGAAAAAAAACCTTTAAATAACGTACATTTGCAGTAGAGGTCATGATAAAGAAGTAAATAATAAATATTTCCGTTATGGATCTGATAGATTGATCCTGAGAGTTGCATGTTTTAAAAAATAAAAATAAACAAATAAATCAACAGAAGAAGGGAAATTTGACTTGTCTCCTGCAGCTGAAGAAGCCTCTTTCCATCTGGTTTTGGGGGGAGAAGCAATCTTAAAAACTTGTGGAACAGGATTTTTTTGTCTCCCCTTGGAATCTATTGTGGGCCTGCTGTGAAAAAAGCAGCCCAAACATGGTCATGTTTCTTTAAAAAAAAAAAAAAAAAAAAAGAGTGCTTTCTGCATTTAATTCATTGTAAAGTGTATCAGAAAACATTATTGAAACTAGTTTTTTATTTTACTAATTTTATCCCAAAGAAATAAAAGTTAACTGTGGACATGTTTAGATTCATTGATAGCTTTTCAAGCATCGAAGTCTGTTAGATAATTTTTCTATGGCAAATCCACATCTTGTTTTCCCACATGGCCAGTTAATTTGTTCTAGATTCTTTTATCCCTTCAAGTTATAGGACAGTATCAAAGAGATGCTGATAATCTCCTCAATGTTTCAAAAATGAACGCCTTTATATCCAATATCCAGAGGTTGTGCTACGTTATTATAGTTATTAATAATAATAATATAATAATTTATTAATATATTTATTAATAATTACAATAATTTGTTTTAACGAATATGGATGATTTATGGAATTCTTTGTTTTATATTTAATGTATTGAATAATCTGCTTTCTTTTTATAGAAAGAATGATTGCAGTGCAGATTTCTGTGGTTCAAGCAAAGGTTATAAAAGCCATTGAAAGGGTTTTCCATTATTAAGTTACAGATAAAAACAATATTTCTGGTGTTCCCGATTAGGTACAATCTATACAATGTGACTTTTATGCCTAAATGTAGAGCTCCGGGGCCACACACTTTTTGAATCTAATTATGTTTTGGATAATAGATTCAAAAAAGGGGGGGAAGATGATGTGGAAAATCACACATATTATTTAAGGTATCAATTTGTTCATCAATTGAGTTTTTCTATTAAGTTTTCTTTATATTTTTATTTGTAAGGAGGATACAGCAGACACACATATATCTCATGATTGCTCTGATGTAACAAGAATTGTCAGGTTTTGAACATGTCTCAAATGAGCCCATTGCTAATGCAGATTTTGAGTTTTTCCGTAGATGGATCCAGATACCAAGATGCTGGTTGATTCTACACTGGATATGCTGAGGTTACGCAACATGAGGTAATAAAAATCAAACCACTCCCTCCTCTCCCATCGGAATAGGAGAACGAGATGAAGATTTGCGATCACTGTGGTTAGTAGAGCGGAGGTGGGTAAGATAGGAAAATGTGCATATAGGCAGCGGATCTTTTCTAGTGTGACGTGATAAATCTATAAAGACCGTAGAGAGTGCGTATGAGCCCAGGTGGAGGCGCTCTCCTGTTATCAAAAGAGCCGGTGACTGATGGAGCAGGCAACAAAGAAGCAGTGAATGGGCCTAGAGTTGAGAGTCCTTTACCAATGCAGACCAGGACCAGTACCAGTACCTCGGTGGCTCCTGTCACGTCGTCCGTGACATCTGTCACTCCTTGTGTTCTTAAATCCTTACAGGAACAAGCGATTCAGCAAGGAACGGAGTGTGAGACGCAGGGAGCCAGCTGGCTGAGGAAGGTCTGTGGATAAAGGGCGGTAAGCTTTCTCTGCCATAAGTGCTCTACTCAATAATGGCCCATGCAACCCATGAACACGTGACAAAGAGTGTGGTGGTGGACAAGATATGGGTGGCACCACTGCTCAGTACCCAGGTGGCCAGATACATCCAGTCTTGTAAGACGTGTGCCCATTAAGGTAGAAAAAAACTGTAAAGACCTCGTAGAAACACCCCCCTCATCTGCTCTACTGCTCCGGTGATTGCAGATTAGTCATATACATCTACCATGAGTAGGTTTTTATGAGTTTTGTGCGTGTTGTGTGAATTTCTTTTCAGGCCTGCTCTGAAACATATCCAGTATGGAGAACGTTACTGCTGAAAAACTCATAATGCTGGTGGTATGTAAGTACATATTCTATAGCAGAGGTCACTATAGAGATCAGTACCTGATGAACCCATCTGCCATTGTGAAGAAGGGAGAAACGCGTTGGGATTCTTTCATGCTAAGTGTCTGACAAATATGCATTTATTTTATTAGCCTGAGGGTGAATTGTACAGTGGCGGGTCTGTGATTGGACAAGATCCCCTCATGACTTTCCCTGGCCTTATTATTATTATTGTATTGATACAGTGGGTACATGTTATACATGTGAGATATTTAATTTCTTTTAGGGTTTGGTCCTTGAATTTGCTGTATCATATTGATTTAAGCTACAAACAGCTATGTACAATGCAGAGTGTGAATATTTAATCTTTGGGAATTAATTGGATATATATATATATATATATATAATTGCATATTGACGCCTCTTTATCCCCTGTATCTCACGGTTGCTATATTTCCTCACTGACACTAGCAGCATGTATTAGCTTAGCAGTGTAGGGATAGGGAGGGTGAGCCGTCTGTGAGCGGGGGCGCCAATTCGCCTTATAGGGTGCCGACCTCCGCTGCGAGGTAGGGAGAGTTTAGGGCTATTGCTCCAATCCCTGCCCCCTGCTTTATTGGAATATTTAATTGTGTCTATAGTTACTCACATGGGTGTATGTTGTTTAGAATTTTAATGATTATAACATAAACATGTAACGAACCACACGATAATGGTGGACGCTGGCAAATCATGTAACAAATGTTCGTTTTCCTTTTTCTTAATAATTAGATCTTTACATAAGATATTTTTGGTTTAGCACCTAGAACGTGATTATATTTCTCATAGATACTTCAGATACAGTGTGATATCCTGACCAGTAATGTATTAGCCTTATACAAATGCCTATATAGTGTGTTAAACATGTGTATCCTCCAATTCCAGATCCTAAATCAGTGTCAGGAGCACGTGGTCTCAAGCCAGGAGACCGGGTGATCCTAAAAAGACAAGTCAGAATGAGCCATGAGTCAGAATCAGATGGGCCGATCCAGCTTTTCCCAACCACAGCAACTTCCATGAAGCTTGAGGTAAAACCCATCTGGAGACAACAACCGCTGTAAAGAGTCCATCGTACCAGCAGAATGAGGGTCACAACACACACATACTGCTGGATTATCTCACATAGAACCTTATGGAGAATTTCTAGATTGGGGATTAAACATGGGAAATAACCATGATAAGGGAACAATGGGTACAGGAACATTACACAAATAAGGGCTCATGGTGGGAAAAAACATTATCTGACCTGAACTAACCAATTAGTTTAAGGGTTTAAGTGACTTTTTAAGGATAACATACACTTGCTGGTAACTGGTATTGTCTTATTTGTTGGTATTTGAAGCCGTAAAAGTGCTACTCTGTGTTACTGAAGGTAATCGGATCCATGCGTAAGGGAAATCTTGTTGAAGGCCTCTTGGTGGCAGATTATGGACCCGAGAGGAAAAGAAATCATTTAGAGTTGTGATAAAATCAGGTGTATTCAGGTAGAAAAGTCTCGAAGACGCGGACAGCACTCAGATGTTGACTGAGAATCAGTCTATCAGAAACAGTAACGCTAAAAGCTGCAGCAGAACGGTAAGAAGCTTATACTTACAATTGCCTTACTCTTTCTAATTGATTCATCTCAAAATCTGGGTGAGCTCTTCAGCATTAAATAGTCTGTTCTAAGGACTTGGACATTACCTGTGCCTCTGTGAACTGTGTGTGCGGGATGTGATCAACTCTCTGATCAGCAGTCTGTACCAGCGGGGGCAAAGGCTTAGCATTGCTTGTATAGCGGATAGAAAAATGAAAAAAGGTTGAAGTTAAAGCATTAGAGCTGATGTGTTAGAGGACCACGGTAGGGTCAGAAGGTTAATAAAGTATTTAGGGGGGACTGTTGAGGAGAGCCATAAAATGAAATACTTAATTAACCTCTGGACATAGAGCATTGTGGGAAATATGTCGATTTGCCTTACATAATTCAGCTCTCAGATCATACACATGACACAGATATAAAGATGGCTGCCATTTCCTGTTCTCCACACCTTGCTTGGAATGCAAGGAATGAAAGAAGATACCATATAGGGGAAGACCCCTGGTCAAGCTAGAAGACCAACCCAAAGATCAGATGACATCAAAGACCAAACCATCAGCATGGATGCACCGTAACTTTTTTTGCGGGACGAGTTGTACTTTTGAATAAATCCACTAGTTTTACCATATAGTGTACTGGAAAATGTTAAGAAAATTCCAAGTACGAAAAAAATGCAAAAAAAAGTGTGACTGCCTGATTGTTATTGGGATATTTTATTCACCGTGTTCACTATATGGTAAAACTGATGTGTCGTTGTGATGCCTCAGGTCGGTACAAGTTTGTAGACACTAAACATTTATAGGTTTACTTTTATCTAAAAGTAAAAAAAAAAATCACAAGTTTGTCCAAAGAAATGTGCACTTTTTGTGCCATTTTCCACGATCTGTAGCGTTCGTTCTCGAGTTGGAGTTTTTAATGGTACCATTTTTGCGCAGATACTATGTTTTGATCGCCTATTATTGCATCTTGCGCAAAATATGCAGCGACCAAAAAACGTAATTTTGGCACTTGAAATTTTTTTGCCGCTACGCCATTTACCTATCATGATTTTATATTTTGATAGGTTGGGTATTTCTGAAAGCAGCGATACCAAATAAGTGTATATTTTTTTTAACCTTTTAATTTTCAATGGGGTGAGGGGGGGTGATTTGAACTTTTAGGGGATTTTTTTTACTTTTTTTTTTTTTTTAATTTTACTAGTTCCCCTAGGGGACTTTAATGATCAGCAGTCTGATCGCTCTTTCTTTCTTGTAGATCAGTGCAGCATTGCTCAGATCTGCAGAAAAGCTGCTCTCCTCTCACACACAGCACTCTGCCGGCAGTAAGAGGAACTGACTCATAGCTACAGGAGTCATTACATGACCCTATGCTATCATGGCAACAAATCGGATCCACGTAATCCCATCATATGACTTCCAATGGCGCAGAGTAAAGGGTGCTTTACACGCTGCGACATCGGTAACGATATATCGCCGGGGTCACATTGTTAGTGACGCACATCCGGCGCCGTTACCGACATCGCACCGTGTGACACCAATGAGCGACGATCAATGATCGCAAAATCGTTCAAAAACGATGATCATTGACACGTCGCTCATTTCTTTAATATCGTTGCTGCTGCAGGTACGATGTTGTTTGTCGTTTCTGCGGCAGCACACATCGCTGTGTGTGACACCGCGGGAGCAACGAACATCTCCTTACCTACATCCACCGGCAATGAGGAAGGAAGGAGGTGGGTGGGATGTTACGTCCCGCTCATCTCCACCCCTCCGCTTCTATTGGCCGGCCGCTTACTGACGTCACAGTGACGTTGCCATGATGCCGAACGCACCTCCCCCTTGAAGGAGGGATTGTTCGGCAGTCACAGCGACACCATTGACCAGGTATGTGCGTGTGACGCTGCCGTAGCGATAATATTCGCTACGGCAGCGAGCACCAAATGTCGCATGTACGACGTGGGCGGGTGCTCTCGCGCTCGACATAGCTAGCAATTCCTAGCGATGTCACAGCGTGTAAAGCACCCTTAAGTTAATGTTTACCGTGGCCGGCATGTACAGTGCACTGTGACGTTTTCACAGCGCGCTGTAAGGGGCTAACGGGCATGAGTGGGTAGCAAATCCACTCATGCCTGATAGCCGCACGTCACTGTTCAAATCAGCTGACATGTGCAGCGATCGTTGCCAGCTGCTGACGGTAGGGATTAACTTGACATGATCCATGACGTACCCAGTACGTTATATGTCGTGAAGAGGTTAAACGTTTATTATGAATTAATAAAGTTTCACTTATTTGAAAAAGAAAAAAAAAGCATAACAGGAGAAACAAACCTTGGAGTGAAGAAAAGCTACTTTGTTCCATATGTGGCTCTTTAACTGACTCATCATTAACTTCTGTTTTAGTTGATAACATTGAAGCAGGTGGTACACTGCTAAAAGAAAGCTGCTTAGAATACTCATCACACTCTTCTTTTAATTTGTTTGTTGCAGAGAACGATTCAAGAGAAAGAGATGAAGAACCAAACACTTTGATATAGGAATTACAAGCAGAGCTGCATAGAGAGCTTTCCTTATTAGTCTGTGAAGACAAATCCGCAACTCTTTCTTGCCTCAGTTTCATTCGCACCTGAAAATGGAAAACAGATAACCCTTTTAGCTCAGTAAAAAAAAATACTATTGCGAAAAATAAAAAAAATTTTAAAAATTTTTATCACTATGTTCGAAAAATTAGCATTATAGCTATAGCGATATATTGGGTTAATTGCAGTCAAAAATGTGTCTGACCTGCAATTTTTTTTTCCTTCTGTGTTGATTTTTGTAAACTTTTCATCCCTACTGAGTGTTCGGAAGCATATCCGATAATGCTGGAGGCATGGCTAATGGGCTCCAGATCTCATTTGTAAAAATAAAGATTAATTAGACTTCAAGAAAATTATACACATTTACGATTTCTGTGTTTTAACCATCTGCTCTCATGTCTCAGGGCGCTGTCAATCAGACAGAGGATGTAGGTAGAGAGTCGGAAATAATGGGAGAGCAGGAAAGCTGTAACTGAAGTGTCCACCCCACTGCAGTCGCAACTGGCTCAATTTGATCTATAGATTTTCCTAAAACCTCAAAACGGAAATCCACTAAACCATCTGATACCTCTAGAAAAAGAGATCTCTGGCAGCTTAAAGCATATGTGCTGGAGAACTGTCTGAGATGTAATAACCTGCATCTTATTGGGCTCCCTTCACTGATCAGGGGCTGCAATCCACTCTTGGGAACTCTTTCTTCTCCAGTATCTTTTTATTTGAGCAAGCGCATTGGGTCCCTGCTAAACTTTCTCCACCTGGGGCTCCTCCATTCTTGGCTTCCCTACTCAATGCTACATTAAAGGGAACCTGTCACCACTTTTTTGGCCTATAAACTGAGGCCACCACCACCGGGCTCTTATATAGCATTCTAACATGCTGTGTATAAGAGCCCAGGCCGAGAGTATAACATAAAAAACACTTTATAATACTTACCTAATGGTCGCTGTGGTGGGCCTTATGGACGTCGCCGTTGTCCGGTGCCGGTGCCGCCTCTTTCAGCCATCTCCGTCCTCTTTCTGAAGCCTGGGTGCATGACGCGGCTGCATCATACACACTCGCCGGTCCTGCACAGGCGCACTACAATACTTTGATCTGCCCTGCTCATGGCAGATCAAAAGGCGCCTGCGCAGCACCTGAATGCCAGTGAGTGTGTATGACGTTGGACCCATCATGCACCGCGGCTAGAGAAGAAGGAGCACAAAGATGGACAAAAGAGGTGGCGTCAGCACCGGACAACGGAGATGCCCATAAGGCCCACAGCGCGAACGTTAGGTAAGTATTATAAAGTATTTTTTATGTTGTACCCCCGGCCTGGGCTCTTATATACAGCATGTGAGAATGCTGTATATAAGAGCCCGGTAGTGGTGGCCGCAGCTTATAGGCCAAAAAAGTGGTGATCGGTTTGCATACCTTCTCTCCATATAGGTTCCCTTTAAGGGCTGAAAGGGTGAAAGGCTCGCTGACCTACAACTGCCTAGTTTCCACTTTTCCTGATTTCTAAGCAGAATTTAAAAAATAGCAAGACAGCTTTACAGACGATAAAAAAAAGCATGAAGGAGAGAGGCATCCAATTATACCATGACACGTCCCACTCATATGCGAATCATGGTAGATTGTAAATTTGTTTTCTTCACAGCTCCATCAGAGGCACAAGATTGGATTGGTCTTCACCACTGTTAAAAAGTCTCCTTATACAATACCCCTGTTCCTGAGCTGATATCTCATCTCCTGCAGCCAGTGTGTCCTTCATGCAGCCTGCCTTTATATACATCAGTTTCTTTAACCCTTACTTCGCCCCTTCACCCTATACTTTACTTTTTTAATCCCTTTCCTCTTGGTCCCATACTTCTTTGGAACCCTGCAAGTACTCTTAAAGGGGTATTCCCATCTCCAAGATCCTATCCCAATATGTGGTAGGTGTAACAATAAAAATTATATTAACAAATACCTCAAATTAGAAATGTAGTATAGTTCTGATATAGCCCTGTCTCTTACCTCATTTGTATGGTATTACAGTAGCTTAGGTTGTCATGGTTATGGCAACGCTGTTAGTTAGGTATCCATGGTTACCACCACTAGAAGCTAAGCTGCAATGCCCTGCACATGAAGTAAGTGACATATCTAATCAGGAGAATTGTAATATATTTCTTATTGGTGGAATTTTGTTGTTATTATTATTGTTATAATTACTACTACACCTACTACATAATGGGATAAGATCTTAGAAATGGGAATACCCCTTTAACCTCTGGTATGCTGTTTCATTATCCAGGTATTCCCCATGTAGATTTTCCTCAGCATTCTCAAGAGGACTATCAAATGCCTTTTATCTGAATGGTTTGGTCTTTTATCTAAACTACTATATCACTCTATTTTATAAGGTTATCACCAGATGCCATTCTTCCCTCTGCTGGTGGTTGTGGCAAGTTTAAGTATAATTTACAGCACATGATACATTTGGTGCAATGACTAAATTTGCATCTTTTGTAAAATACATTTTGAATTTTTAGATTTCACTTTGTATTGCAAATATTCCTGAGTGTTTATTTCCAATTACACTTTTACTGAACAGTGTACAAAATAAACGTTAAAAGATGAGAGAAAATATCATAGTTAAGGGAATGTTAATATATGCTGCAAGTTTAAGGTCTTACTAGGAGATTTCAGTTATAAGGGTGGCCAGTATCAGCATAAAAGTCGTACAGAATGACCTACTTTAACATGCTCAGTATTTAATTGCTTCTGCTTGTGCCTTGCTGGATATTCTTTTATATGAATAAAGAAAAAAAAACATTTTTTTGACCAGTTAAAGACCAATAAATAAATAAAATAAATAACATAATATCTTACCTCAAGTTTTTCATTTATGTGGCATCCTTGAAATTCTTGCTGGGTTTTCCTTTGGAATTCCTTAGCTTCCAATTGTGCATTTCTCTGTAGTTCCAATATTTCATCATTTCTCTGAAGATCCAGAATATCTGGTTGTTCATTTCTCTGTGGCTGAACACTATCCATTTGTGTACTTCTATGTAAATCTATAGAATGTGCTGCCTGCTGCTGCAGTAGCATATACAGTTCATGTTGTCGAATAAGATGCTGCTGAGAGATCAACTGAAGCTGGTGTGCATGCTGGATTGAAGTATGTGCCGATGAATACAATGAAGGCCAATGTGGAGAAGTCTGATCAACCATTTCTGCTGAGAAGCACCCAAAAAAAAACAATGTTAATCAACCTTAAATATGTGTGGGGTTTTTTTTATTTTTATTTTAATGAGAACAAACTCTTAATAACATATGGTAGTTTTTGTCGAGATGCTGGCCGAATTAGCAGCTGTTGCCAGAAGGAGAACTGGTGAGCTATAAATATAAGCCAAGCACTTACAATTGTGAGCTTATCTTCATATGAATTCATGATGGATTAAAAGACAACAGAAACACAGACCTATAATATAAAGGAAATTAAGCTATCATCATTACAGGTAGTTTACTGCGACCTTACTTTAGGGTCTAAAAACCTGCTGATAGGCTTCAACCATAAGGGATTAAGGTGAGCCTATGTTCATTTGTTCATTTTAAAGACCATGCCAAATTTGTCAATTCTGACCAGTATCATATTATGTGGTAAAAATTCGTAAATAACTGCACATATCTCAGTGACTGACGTTTTTACATGACACATTGTACTTCATATTAGTGGTAAATTTAAAAAAATTTGCAAATTCCCAACTTTGAATTTATAACAATCAAATAATATTTCCACATGTTTACTTTGCACCAGCATAATTTTTTAACCCCTTCACCCCTAAGCCCATTTTCATCTTCATGACCAGGCCATTTTTTTTTCAAATCTGAACAGTGTCACTTTATGATGTAATAACTCTGGAAAGCTTCAACTGATCACAGTGATTCTGAGACAGTTTTAGTGACATATTGTAATTCGTCATAATGGTATATTTAGGCTGAAAGTTTTTGCATTTATTTGTGAAAATATCGGAAATTTGGTGAAAAATTTGCAATTTTAGAAACTTATCATTTTTATAGACTTAAACTAATAATAAGTTTTATTTCTATAGCGCCAACATATTCCGCAGCGCTTTACAATTAAGAGGGGACATGTACAGACAATATGAGACAATACAAAATTAAGATACCAGGAGGATTGAGGGCCCTGCTCGGTAGGGCCCTGCTCGACAAACTAGATAGTTATGTCACACAATAACAAAAGAAAATGCACTTTGTTGCTCTGTTTCACCAGAATACGGCAATACCACATTTGTGGTGGAAATCTTCTGTTTGGGTGCATGGCAGGACTCAAAAGGGAAAAAGTGCCATTTGAATTTTAAAACGCAAAATTGGAATAGATAGCAGACACCATGTCATGTTTCAAGAGCCCCTGAGGTGACCCCATTTTGGTAACTAGACACGTCAAAAAATGTATCTAGATGTTTGGTGAGCACTAGTGATGATCAGACACTGACTGTAAAAGTCCGGATCTGTGCGGTTTCAAAGATACCATTGGATAGTGCCAGACCCGAACCCGAGCTTGGGATTTCGGGTGTTTAAACGGTACTCAGCAAATTAAAAAAAAAAAAAAAGGAAAACTAAATAAAATAAGAATAACTGTATAACGGCAATTTTGTGAAATTAGAAAATGAGTTTATTGAGTATTTAATATAAACAGGAAAATTGCATAAAAGGATTAAAACGGACTTTGGTGAGAGGTTCCGTCACGGCTGTACATTGCTCTTGCAGCCTCTCCTTCACTTCCTAGGCCGCTCTTATTGCTCATCCAAATGCACTGCTTTCCTCTGCCCACTGTCCGTCCTGGCATCTGTAATTGGATGCAATCAGAAACGCCCCCAGCCTGTGTAACAGTCTGCCTGCAACCAGTCACAGGTGCTGTGGGTCAGTATCATGGTACAAAAAATAAAACAATTGGTGTAGGGTCCCCCCATATTATGATACTCGGCACAGCTAAGCATATGGCTACAGGGTGCAGCCCCAAGCCCTGTGCTCATCTAGACTGTGTATCAAAATAAGATGAACCATATGCGGCTTTTTTTAACTATTTAAACAAATCATTTAAAAAAAAATGGAGTGCGGTCCCGCCCCCCAATTTTGGTATCCAGCCATGATAAAGACTGACAGCTGGGGGCTAGTATTCTCAGTCTGGGAAGGCCTATGGTTATTAGGCTCCCCAGTCTAAAAATAGCAACCTGTAGCTGCCCAAGTTTGTCGTATCCATTAGATGAGACAAGCTCGGTGCTTTACAAGACTCCTCCCGATTGCCCTCATGTGGTGGCAATCAGGGTAACGAGTGGTTAATAACAGCGCACAACTGTCATCAAGGCCAAAATTAGTGATGGGAGGGGGTCTATGAGACACCCCCATCACTAATCCTATAAGTGAAATGATACACAAACAAAAAAAAAATTATTTTCTAATAAAATGCAAAAAAACACCCTTTTTCACCACTTTATTAGTCCCGAAAAACTCCCCTGTAGGTTCGATGTAAACCACACGTGGTCCCATGACGGTCCTGGCTCTGCTATATCTGAGCCTGGAGAGACCAAAAATCTGTCCAATCTCTCCAGGCTCTTGGAAACATTGACAAGAAGGACCAGTCTGGCAGCAGTGACATCACTCTGTTCACCGGAGGTCATACCTGGGTTTCCAGGGTATAACCTATGGTGACCTGATGCACTCTGGCTTAAAGTATGGGGTTTTAGCCCCACACCACACCAGCCTTTTATTAACACTGACAGAGAATAATACCCATATCACATCAAGGAATAATTAATGTTATTAATAGTCTTGTATAAAGATGACAGAATTATAATGCATGTGAGGGTATATTGGACCAATAGGACCATTCGGATTCAATATAAATCACCAAAAAAGAGAGGAACCGAACAAGAGGTCATAAAAATCAATTTTTATTAGTATCTATTAAAAAGCTTTAAATATTGCATATATGTTTTCAAAAAACACACCGTAACTGAAAAAAGGGGGCGTCACAAGATTTCACATAATACCATACAGTGGTGTGGGTGAATTTGCAGGAGATAAATACAAACATATAATGTATATAATGTAAATACAGGCATGCAAATATAAATAATGTATAACCACATATACATATATGTGTAAATATAGGCAGAAAGCACTAGGGAACTGCAGCTAAATATCAAGCCACAGCAGCACAGACGCCGATCTCCGTAATGGCCAGTGCAATTCACCCAGACCACAGCAATAGGTTACAATTAATGCAGCAGGCAGTACAAAACAAAGGAAAAACCTTCAAGGTGTCGAAATCAACATCAAAGTACACATAATAGTTAATTATTTACCCAACTAATGGTGAGATACTGTCTCCAAGTTTGAAGAGGGACGCCCACACCCCGACGCGCACACGTTTCGTTGCCGTCTTCTTCAGGGGGTGGAGTTATCAGATTACACAGGGGTTTAAGTATACGTAGGCAGCCAATAGATATGGAGATAGTATACTGCTTTTTGTATAATCATCTTCTAACGAACCACCCACACCTAAGTGTCACACTGATATGATAGGCTGACCGTCTTATGACATGTCCTGACACTCATTCCCACGTGATATCTAATTGTGTATGGCCATTACGTAGATTCACTATCTCCATTAGTTGGGTAAATAATTCACTATTATGTGTACTTTGATGTTGATTTCGACACCTTGAAGGTTTTTCCTTTGTTTTGTACTGCCTCCTGCATGAATTGTAACCTATTGCTGTGGTCTGGGTGAATTGCGCTGGCCATTACAGAGATGGGCGTCTGTGCTGCTGTGGCTTGATATTTAGCTGCAGTTCCCTAGTGCTTACTGCCTACAGTGCCTACAAGTAGCATTCAACCCCTGAAGATTTAGCAGGTTTGATAAGATGCAAATAAGTTAGAGCCTGCAAACTTCAAACAAGAGCAGGATTTATTAACAGATGCATAAATCTTACAAACCAACAAGTTATGTTGCTCAGTTAAATTTAATAAATTTTCAACATAAAAGTGTGGGTCAATTATTATTCAACCCCTAGGTTTAATATTTTGTGGAATAACCCTTGTTTGCAATTACAGCTAATAATCGTCTTTTATAAGACCTGATCAGGCCGGCACAGGTCTCTGGAGTTATCTTGTCCTACTCCTCCATGCAGATCTTCTCCAAGTTATCTAGGTTCTTTGGGTGTCTCATGTGGACTTTAATCTTGAGCTCCTTCCACAAGTTTTCATAGTATCATAGTATCATAGTTTTTAAGGTTGAAGGGAGACTCTAAGTCCATCTAGTTCAACCTGTAGCCTAACATGTTGATTCAGAGGAAGGCAAAAAAAAACAAAAAACCCCAATGTGGCAAACAAGTTCCAATGGGGAAAAAATTTCCTTCCTGACTCCACATCCGGCAATCAGACTAGTTCCCTTGGTCAATACCCTGTCATAAAATCTAATATACATAACTGGTAATATTAAATTTTTCAAGAAAGGCATCCAGGCTCTGCTTAAATGTTAGTAGTGAATCACTCATTACAACATCATACGGCAGAGAGTTCCATAGTCTCACTGCTCGTACAGTAAAGAATCCTCGTCTGTGATTATGATTAAACCTTCTTTCCTCAAGACGTAGCGGATGCCCCCGTGTTCCAGTCGCAGGCCTAGGTGTAAAAAGATCTTTGGAAAGGTCTCTGTACTGTCCCCTCATATATTTATACATTGTGATTAGATCCCCCCTAAGCCTTCGTTTTTCCAAACTAAATAACCCCAAGTTTAATAACCTGTCTTGGTATTGCAGCCCACCCATTCCTCTAATAATCTTGGTCACTCTTCTCTGCACCCTCTCCAGTTCAGCTATGTCCTTCTTATATATCGGTGACCAGAATTGTACACAGTATTCTAAGTGCGGTCGCACTAGTGACTTGTACAGAGGTAGAACTATATTTTTTTCATGAACACTTATACCTCTTTTAATACATCCCATTATTTTATTAGCCCTGGCAGCAGCTGCCTGACACTGTCCACTAAAGTGAAGTTTACCATCCACCCATACACCCAAGTCTTTTTCTGTGTCTGTTTTACCCAGTGTTCTACAATTAAGTACATAATCATAAATGTTATTTCCTCTACCCAAGTGCATGACCTTACATTTATCTACATTAAACTTCAATTGCCACTTCTCAGCCCAATCCTCCAATTTACATAAATCTCCCTGTAATATAAAATTATCCTCCTCTATATTGATTACCCTGCAGAGTTTAGTATCATCTGCAAATATTGAAATTCTACTCTGCATGCCCCCAACAAGGTCATTTATAAATATGTTGAAAAGAAGCGGGCCCAATACTGACCCCTGTGGTACCCCACTATGAACTGAGACCCAGTCCGAGTACGTACCATTAATAACCACCCTTTGTTTCCTATCACTGAGCCAGTTTTTAACCCAGTTACACATATTTTCCCCTATCCCCATTATTCTCATTTTATGTACCAACCTTTTGTGTGGCACCGTATCAAAAGCTTTTGAAAAGTCCATATACACAACATCCACTGCATTTCCCTGGTCCAGACTTGAACTTACCTCTTCATAGAAGCTGATCAAATTAGTTTGACAGGATCGATCCCTCATAAACCCATGTTGATACTCTGTCATAAGGTTATTTTTCTTGAGATACTCCAGTATAGCATCTCTCAAGAAACCCTCAAGGATTTTACCAACCGTAGAGGTTAAACTTACCGGCCTATAATTTCCCGGCTCAGTTTTTGTCCCCTTTTTGAATATTGGCACCACATTTGCTATGCGCCAGTCCTGCGGTACCGACCCTGTTATTAAGGAATCTGAGAAGATTAAAAATAATGGTCTATCTATCACAGAACTCAATTCCTGCAGTACTCTGGGGTGTATGCCATCCGGGCCCGGAGATTTGTCAACCTTAGTGATTTCGAGGCGGCGGCGTACTTCCTGCTGGGTTAAGCAGGTAATATTCAAGGGTGAATTTATGGTATCACTGGTCATGTCATCTGCCATGGCATTTTCTTGTATAAAAACCGTAGAAAAAAAGTCATTCAGCAGGTTGGCTTTACCCTCATCCCCTTCCACCATTTCACCAAGACTATTTTTAAGGGGGCCAACACGATCGCTTTTCAGTTTTTTACTGTTTATGTAGTTAAAGAATGTTTTAGGATTATTTTTACTTTCTCTCGCAATGAGTCTCTCTGTCTCAAACTTAGCTAACTTAATTTGCTTTTTACATATTTTATTTAATTTTCTATAATTATATAATGCCTCATCACTACCTACCCTCTTTAATTCTTTTAAGGCTTTCTGTTTTTCTTTTATTGCTTCCCTTACAGCTCTATTTAGCCATAGGGGTTTCTTCCTATTTCTAGCATGTTTGTTCCCATAGGGTATATTTTCTGCACAAGCCCTATTCAGGATGCTCATAAAAGTCTCCCATTTGCTTTGTGTACTTTTATTACTTAGTACATCATCCCAGTTTATTGCACTAAGATCATCTCTCAACCGTTTAAAATTTGCTTTCCTGAAGTTTAGTGTCCTTGTAGCCCCTCTACTAGACATCTTACTAAAGAATACATGAAAACTTATTATTTTGTGATCACTATTCCCCAAGTAACCCCCAACTTGTATATTTGATATGCGGTCTGGCCTATTGGTTAGTACAAGGTCTAGTAGTGCTCCCCCTCTTGTGGTGTCCTGTACCATTTGTGAAAGGTAATTATCTTTCATTGTTATCAAAAATCTATTTCCTTTGCTGGAACTGCAAGTTTCTGTTCCCCAATTTATATCAGTATAGTTAAAGTCCCCCATAATAATTACCTCTCCGAGACTCGCTGCTTTATCAATTTGCTTTATGAGGAGATTCTCTACCTCTTCCATAATATTCGGCGTCTTATAACGCCGAATATTACACCCCTATCAGTATTTTATTATTCATTCTCCCCCCCCTTATCTCCACCCATAGGGACTCTACATTCTCAGTACCCTCACATATGTTGTCACGCAGGATGGGTTTTAAGGATGATTTTACATATAGACACACACCTCCCCCTCGCTTATTTGTACGGTCATTCCTGAATAGGCTATAACCCTGTAAATTAACAGCCCAGTCATAGCTCTCATCCAGCCATGTCTCTGATATCCCCACTATATCATAATTTTCTTCCAACAATATTAATTCTAATTCCTCCACCTTATTTGTGAGGCTTCGGGCATTAGTGTACATGCACGTTACGTATGACTCTGTACCTGTATTCCTGCTTACTGTATTACCTGTCCTAACCCTTCCCCCCGTACCACCCCCAATTTCATTACTTGTGCCCTGGTCACTATCTGCACTACATTCCCCTTCTATAAAGTGAATACCCTCGCCCCCCATTCCTAGTTTAAACACTCCTCCAACCTTCTAGCCATTTTCTGCCCCAGCAGAGCTGCACCTTCCCCATTAAGATGCAGCCCATCCCTAGCATAGAATCTGTAGCCAACTGAAAAGTCGGCCCAATTCTCCAGGAACCCAAAACCCTCTTTCCTACACCAATTCCTGAGCCACCTGTTAACCTCCCTGATCTCTCTTTGCCTCTCTGGTGTGGCTCGTGGCACAGGTAGTATTTCCGAAAACACCACCTTTGAGGTCCATGCTTTAAGCTTACAACCTAATTCCCTGAAATCATCTTTAAAGGACCTTCCACCTACCTCTAACTTTGTCATTTGTGCCAATGTGTACAATGACCGCTGGGTCCTCCCCAGCCCCTCCCAGTAATCTGTCAACCCGATCAGCGATGTGCCGAACTCGAGCGCCAGGAAGACAACACACTGTTCGACGATCCCTGTCTTTGTGACAGATTGCCCTATCTGTCCCCCTAATAATTGAGTCCCCCACTACCAGTACCTGTCTTGCCTGCCCTGCACTCCTATTCCCCCCCTTACTGGAGCAGACACTCCTCTGGCGTTCAGAGGTCATGCCTCTAAACAATTGGGTTAATTTCAATTGGGTTAAGGTCAGGAGACTGACTAGGCCACTGCAACACCTTGATTTTTTCCCTCTTGAACCAGGCCTTGGTTTTCTTGGCTGTGTGCTTTGGGTCATTGTCTTGTTGGAAGATGAAATGACGACCCATCTTAAGATCCTTGATGGAGGAGCGGAGGTTCTTGGCCAAAATCTCCAGGTAGGCCGTGCTATCCATCTTCCCATGGATGCGGACCAGATGGCCAGGTCCCTTGGCTGAGAAACAGCCCCACAGCATGATGCTGCCACCACTATGCTTGACTGTAGGGGTGGTATTCTTGGGGTCGTATGCAGTGCCATCCAGTCTCCAAACGTCACGTGTGTGGTTGGCACCAAAGATCTCGATCTTGGTCTGATCAGACCAGAGAACCTTGAACCAGTCTGTCTCAGAGTCCTCCAAGTGATCATGAGCAAACTGTAGACGAGCCTTGACATGACGCTTTGAAAGTAAAGGTACCTTACGGGCTCGTCTGGAACGGAGACCATTGCGGTGGAGTACGTTACTTATGGTATTGACTGAAACCAATGTCCCCACTGCCATGAGATCTTCCCGGAGCTCCTTCCTTGTTGTCCTTGGGTTAGCCTTGACTCTTCAGACAAGCCTGGCCTCGGCACGGGTGGAAACTTTCAAAGGCTGTCCAGGACGTGGAAGGCTAACAGTAGTTCCATAAGCCTTCCACTTCCAGATGATGCTCCCAACAGTGGAGACAGGTAGGCCCAACTCTTTGGAAAGGGTTTTGTACCCCTTGCCAGCCTTGTGACCCTCCACGATCTTGTCTCTGATTGGCTTGGAATGCTCCT
Organism: Anomaloglossus baeobatrachus; assembly: GCF_048569485.1. Lineage (NCBI taxonomy): Eukaryota > Metazoa > Chordata > Amphibia > Anura > Aromobatidae > Anomaloglossus > Anomaloglossus baeobatrachus. The sequence goes on from NC_134359.1 coordinate 183,310,788, forward strand.
TTATCTTTCCCATGTTGACCAAGTATGAATGCACTTCACAAGTTTGGGGAGGGTCTCAATTAGTCAGAAAAGGCTGGAAAAATAGATAATTAATCCAAACATGCGAAGCTCATTGTTCTTTGTGCCTGAAATACTTCTTAATACTTTAGGGGAACCAAACAGAATTCTGGTTGTTTGAGGGGTTGAATAATAAATGACCCTCTGAATAAACTTTTCACCATTTAAAAAAAAAATAAAAAAATAAAGAAATAACATTCTTTTTTGCTGCAGTGCATTTCACACTTCTAGGCTGATCTACAGTCCAAATGTCACAATGCCAAGTTAATTCCAAATGTGTAAACCTGCTAAATCTGCAGGGGGTTGAATACTACTTGTAGGCACTGTATATTTACACATATATGTATATGTGGTTATACATTATTTATATATGCATGCCTGTATTTACATTATATACATTATATGTTTGTATTTATCTCCTGCAAATTCACCCACACCACTGTATGGTATGTGAAATCTTATGACACCCCCTTTTTTCAGTTACGGTGTGTTATTTGAAAACGTATATGCAATGTTTAAAGCTTTTTAATAGATACTAATAAAAATTTATTTTTATGACCTCTTGTTCGGTTCCTCTCTTTTTTGGTGATTTATATTGAATCCGAATGGTCCTATTGGTCCAATATACCCTCACATGCATTATAATTCTATGATCTTTATACAAGACTATTGATAACATTAATTATTCCTTGATGTGATATGGGTATTATTCTCTAACTGTCGGTATTTATCATTGTACTGTGTTTTGCACAGGTTAGTTTGAGAAAATGGATCTCAAAGCCAGGGAGACCAGCTGGCTCAGTCAGATCAATCAAGTTTTTAATGACACTACTGTTGCTGGACCTAGTGGTACACAGGTCGATATTATTACACATGATTTAAAGGATCTCCTGTTGAAAAAGACCAAACTTTGGTGGAACATAGCATTGCTTGAGAATTATATACTCAAACAATTAATCCCTAGGGGTCTCCGTGTTAGAGTCATACCCTCTTTTGAAGTCGATGATGACGTTTTTAAGAAAACATGGGAGAGCATATGTTCAGATGCATCTCGGAAATTTATGGAATTACTTATCAGTTTGAACACCAAGAAACTGTGTGATATTGACAAAACATTAATTGAAATGTATACTTCTGCCCAGACTGAATTATCTACAGAGCAGTATACTCTACTTACAGACCAAATGGACAAAAACTTGGATTCCTGGGTAAAGGATATTAAAACAAATCATGCCAACAAATATGCAAGGGATGCCCGCGATTTTTCAAATAAAGTTTATATGTGGAAAAAACCATTTATACGTAACTCCAACAAAGATCGAACCCCCTCCATTGTATCTATTACATCGAGCACCTCTGCGAGTGCTGTATCGGAGATTTCTAATCAAGCACCTCCTATGTCCAACAATCTGACACCTAAACATAAAAGAGACTACAGGTCCAATTTTGCCTTTTCACCTAAAAGAACATATGGACACTCACCTGAATATAAAATAAATTTTCAAAAGGTAATTCATTTAAGTTCACATGTTCTTTCGGATTCCGACCTTTCTCTTCTCAGTAGAGGTCTATCTTTCTGTCCTGCAGAGAGGTTTGAAAAATTTACGGCCATCAAGGACCTGCATATTTTTGCTAGGTCCTTGATGTTCAAAAAATGTTTCCATAATGAATCTACATCAGTTCTTTTTCCCACAGAGACAGAACAGGTGGCGTTAGGTGTCTTGGAAGAATTGGCTCAGGAACATAATATGATTGAGGGAGGTAAGATCCCCAATAGCATTAGAGCTAGATCAACCAAATTTCCACCTTTGTCGACATACAGTTTTAACAAATAAGTCCAAATTGGGGTAAGTCAAGAATTTGACACCATTCCCTCCTACATTAGGAATAACAATCTTAGTCTAGAGGAAAGTAAAAGTATTCAGAAATTTGAAAAATTATCAGATGTGGTAATAAAACCTGCCGACAAAGGTGGAAATGTTGTTGTCTGGCCTAAAACCATGTATGAAGCAGAAGCCTTTAAACAGTTAAATAACTCAGTATGCTATAAAAAAATGACTTTTAACCCTTTGATTAAATTCTAGGTTGAACTTTTCAATATTTTGAAACTGGCAAGGGAAAATAACATCATTACCAAGGAGCTGTCTTTGGCATTACAGGTGTGTGAGCCTACAATACCAACTTTTTATCTTTTACCCAAACTGCATAAAAATATTAAGGTTCCCCCTGGTAGACCGATTATATCCAGAAAAAACAACTATCTAGACCATATTAACAAATTCATTGATGCCAAACTTCAACCTTTGGTCGAATGTCTTCCATATCACACCCGTGACACCAGTGACTTCTTGAGGAAGATTGAGGGACTCCACATCGATGACCAATCACTTATGGTCACCTGCGATGTGGAGTCCCTGTATACTACTATCAGACATACTGATGGTCTTAAGGCTACTCAATTTTTTATGAGCACCTCTTTGATATCCCCTGTCATGCAAAAATGTATTCTACAATTGTTGGAGTTTACGCTGTCACACAATATTTTCACCTTCAAGGGGTCCTTTTTCCTCCAGACTCAGGGCACAGCTATGGGGGCGGCCTTTGCGACCTCGTATGCTAATTTGTTCCTGGGTCTGTGGGAGAGGGACCTCTTCCTGTCGGATCATGGACCGTCAATGGACCGTGTCCTTTTTTGGACACGGTACATTGATGATATTTTCATAATCTGGCAGGACACCGAGGACGAATTATATCAGTTTATGGGCATCCTAAATAAAAACGAATATAATATTCCCTTAACCTACCGAGTTGACAAAAATTCTGTTGACTTTTTGGATGTCATGGTAAAACGGGATGAGCTGAATTATCTTCATACCGATCTCTTCAGCAAAACTACAGTGACTAACTCGTTACTTCATGCTAGCTCTTCCCACACTCCGGCTTTGATCAAAGCTATCCCCACAGGGGGGGGGCGTGGCCTGCTTGCTAATGGCACCGGTCACCTAGCCGCTGAGCTCCAGCCACCTCGACTCCTAACCGGCTCACTGCGGCTCACCAGTGGCACCAATCTCTCTGCACACGGGGGGAAAGTGCTGCGGAGGTACCCAGGAACGTGGCATGCCAAGGGGAAAGTCCCAGAAGAAGCCGTCCCCGGCGAAAGTTACAGACTTCTTCTCCAGCACGGAAAGAGGGAAAATGGCAGCAGCATCCTCCTCCACAGCTTCCTCACGCTCATCCAGGAGGGGATCCACAGCAGGCCCAGACTTGGACACAGACGCTGCAGATATACCGCTTACCAAAGGTACCATGCAGAAACTGCTCAGTGCCCTCCGCTCATCACTGCAGCAGGATTGGAAAGATATGGTGGCTGAGCTGAGGGGAGATATCACTGCCATAGGCAGTCGCACAGCACACATTGAAACTAAAATGCAGGAGCTGACAAAGTCACACAATAGCCTCATTGATGCCAATGCAGCACTGGAGGAACAAGTGCAAAAGCTCCATACCAAGGTCTTGGATTTAGAGGACAGGTCCCGCAGAAACAACATAAGAATCAGAGGAATTCCAGAGGCCATACCAGACAAGGGGCTGCAGAGCTTTCTAGGCTCCTTGCTGCAGGAGCTGCTCCCAGACCTGTCTGCAACTGATTTCCTGGTGGACAGAATACACAGAGTCCCTAAGCCTAAATCCCTCAGTGCTGATGCCCCCCGGGACACTTTGGCTCGCCTGCACTTTTACAAGACCAAAGAAGCCGTGCTGCAAGCCCTGAGAAGGAGGCCGCCTCTGTCTGAGCAATTCCGGCACCTGTCCATTTTTCCGGATCTGTCTGCAGGAACCCTGGCAAAAAGGAGGGAATTTGCCCTTTATACCAAAATTCTCAGGGATGAAGCTATATCCTATAGATGGGGTTTCCCTGTAAAGATCCTGCTTTTCCGTGCAGGAAACACCCACGTCTGCCATTCCCCACAACAGTTGGCAAAGCTCCTATCCTCATGGAACATGGCAAATCTCCCGGCCAGATCTCCAAGAGCCACAGGATCATCCCAAAGGGATAAAGTGAATGAAGATTGGTCCGTCGCGTGAGTTATGTGATATGTTTGAGTCGCGGCTGAGACTTAGTTGCTACTTTTAAGGTCCGCTGGTTCTGTTCAACCAGGACCCTGAGCCCCCATGGCGGTACATTTCCACCATACCGCAGGCCCCCTTTTGGGCTTTTTTCTATGTGGACTGATGCTCCCTACATCAGTAATGTTAGTGATGTTAATGTTGTCAGTGTTACCTCTTTCCTGCCTAACCTTCCTTTCTCCCCCCGCAGCTCTAGGCAAGAGACTTTTTTTCATGTACAATGGTACTGAACTGTATGTCTATAAATGTTAGGGGCCTGAACTCGCCGGCCAAGAGATCCATGTTTTGGCGGGAAGTGGTTAAATCCAAATGTGACGTGATTTGTGGTCAAGAGTCTCATCTCCTCCAGGGGGACTCGCACAGGTTAAATAATGCTAAATTTCCTTTCATACTGCTGGCTTGTGGGAAAAAAAAAAAGGCTGGAGTATTCATTTGTGTAAAAAATACTGTTGCGTTCACACTACATTCCCAACATTTAGACCCTGAAGGTAGATACGCCATTATTAATTGCTCCATAAATGGATCTAAGTATACTATTGCAACCCTTTACGCCCCCAACTCTGGTCAGATCAGCTTTCTGCGGAGGTTTCTTTCCAAGCTTTCATCCGTTACAGAGGGTAAGCAAATAATCTGCGGGGATTTTAACATGTTAATGTCCAGCACTCTGGATTGCTCCAATACTGCTGTAAAGAGGAAGGAGATGAGCACAATAATTTCAGAAAGGCATCTCCATGATATATGGAGATACCAACATGCAAATGAGAGGGACTACACATTCTTCTCAGCTCGGTTCACCTCATACAGCAGATTGGACTACTTTCTGGTTGAAAGCTCACTTATTATGGATTGCTCAGATTCAAAAATTGGACTTATAGCTTGGTCGGACCATGCCCCCATATACCTGACAGTCCAGGAGCAAAGCCGCACGCCCGTTTTTACCCGGTGGCGCATGAATGACTCCCTCCTGGCCTGTAGACAAATCTCTGAGGAGTTGCAGGCCGACCTCGCAGAGTTTTTTAAATTTAATGACAACAAGGAGGTGACAGAGGAAACGCTATGGTCTGCACACAAGGCCTTTATTAGGGGGTCATTCATCAAAATTGCCACTAGGGAGAAGAAGAGGCGTCAGGCAACTTCCAAAGCTCTACTGTCCCACATAGCGCTTTTAGAAGCCCACAATAAATCTGCCCCAAACATGTCAACATCTGACGAACTCAGGAAACTAAGAACACAGCTCCGCCAATTGCTGATGGTAGACTATGAGAAAAATTTAAGATCCCTCAAACAGCGGTACTATATGATGGGTGACAGGGCGGGTGCCTTACTAGCCAGGAGGGTTAAAAAACGAGAAATGCAAAACAAAATTGAATACCTCGTGACGGGTTCTAATGCCACAATACGCAACCCAACGGAAATAGCCAATGCATTCGCTGATTTTTATCAGTCTCTCTACAACCTTAAAAATGACCCCACTGCCCCAAAGCCTACCCAATCGGCAATTAATTCCTTCTTAAACAATATTAATCTTCCTCGGTTATCTACAGTACATCTAGAGCAACTAAATTCCCCTTTCTCCCTGGAAGAGGTTCGCCAGGCGGTGATCACAGCCAAAAGAAATTCAGCTCCAGGCCCAGACGGCCTCACTAACTCCTATTATAGGCAATTCACTGAAACCCTGTCTCCTTTCCTCCTGAGACTTTTCTCCTCTTGGCGAGCCACAGCAGATATTTCACCAAATAATCTAGAGGCCATTATAACTACCCTGCCAAAGCCAGGAAAACCCCCTACATCACCAGGAAACTTCAGGCCAATATCCCTCCTAAACTGCGACTTAAAATTGTACGCCAAAATAATCTCAGCTAGAATACATAAAGTCCTTCCATCACTGATTTCCCCGGATCAAGTGGGGTTTGTGGCGGGGAGGCAGGCGAAAGATGGGACGAGACGTATGCTGGACCTGATTGCGGTGGCTGAGGGGAGGAAAATCCCCAGTGTATTCCTGTCCTTGGACGCAGAGAAGGCGTTTGATAGGGTGCCCTGGGGATATCTGAAATCTGTACTGGCCAAGTTTGGATTTGAAGGCCCCATACTTACCGCCATAATGGCACTATACTCTAACCCTAACGCCAAAGTTCTGGCATCCGGATTTATATCTCGGAGTTTTGAATTATCCAATGGGACACGCCAGGGGTGTCCGCTCTCCCCTATCATCTATGCCCTTGCTATAGAGCCTCTGGCGCAGACTATCCGTGAATGCCCTCGGATCTCGGGGATTCGAGTGGGGAGTACAAACCATGTGATTAGTCTATATGCGGATGATGTGATTTTATCCTGCACTAATGTAGAGGTGTCCCTAAAACACGTAATGGAGATCCTGTCCTCCTTCGCTCAAGTCTCGTATTACAAGCTTAATATTACCAAGTCCTTAATTTTTCCGCTCTTCCTGCCCGCCTCAACTAGAGCCACTCTTTCTCATCTTTACCCTTTCAAATGGGAAGACGAGGGTATCCCCTACCTGGGTATTATACTGGCCCCGCTACACTCCGTGATCCGGAAAAATCTGCTGACCCTGCACACCTCACTGGATAGAGAACTTACTCGCCTTTCTCTTCTCCCGCTCTCTTGGGTGGCGAGAATGCAGAGCTTTAAAATGATCTGCCTCCCAAAAATTATCTACTTACTTCGGTGCCTGCCCCTAACAATTCCGCAACGGTATCTCACCAAAATTCATTCGCTAATGAGTAAATTTATATGGGCTGGGAAAAAACCTAGAATAGCCCTGAGATGCATGCATGCCCCGTTAAGTGGTGGAGGAATGGGTATTCCTAATATTCTAACATACCACAGAGCCGCTATCCTGGAACCGGCTCGAGATTGGTGGAGGAATGATTCAGACTTAAGATGGTTACAGATTGAGTACACCTGGGCACAGGTCCACTCCCCTAAACAATTCATAGACTCCCTGCTCCTAACCCCTTCGCCCCCCGGCGATCTTCTACCCACCACAGCAGCTCTAAAGAAAGCTTGGTCCTTGTGGAGCAAGCCAGTGTCACATGCTTTAGGTCCCAGCATTCCCCTTAGATCGCTAGAAGCCTTCATTCCGAACTTGAATCTTGCCGCCTGGACACGTGGAGGTCCAATCACCCTAGCAGATCTCTATAGAGAAGGCGTCCTACTCCCGTACTCAGAAATGTGTGATAAATTTAACCTTCCCCGACACAGTCTATTCCAGTTTTTTCAAATACGTCACTTTCTTCAGTCCGCTCCTCATCTCCCGGCTCCCACGACAGCTGACCACGCCTCAATTAAAAAATTCTTTCAAAATAGCAAAATCAAAGGCCTTTCATATATCCATAATATGCTAAACTCCCCACAACCGGACAAACAATTGCCGTATATGCTCAAATGGGAAAAAGATCTAGCTTCTCCGCTTCCGCCGCAAGAATGGTTCGCGGCCTCAAAATGGATCCACAATTTCTCTTCTTGTCTCAATCATATAGAGCAATTAAAAAAGGTTCATCTGAGGTGGTACAACTCCCCTACTAAACTGGCTTCTTTTTCCCCACATGTGTCACCACTGTGCTGGAGGGGCTGCAACCACAGGGACACCTTATGTCATATGTGGTGGTTTTGCCCTAAGTTATCTAACTTCTGGCAGGAGGTGTTCAATCTAATCCATGAGGTTACTAGTCTCCGCCTTTCTCCAAACCCAACCTTAGCGGTGCTACACATTGGCTTAGATGGGAGCCCGGATCTTTTAAAAAACATCATTTCTCACATTCTCATAGCTGGCAGGTACTGTGTGGCATACAAGTGGAGGTCGGTGAGCCCCCCTACAAAAAGAGATCTAATTGAGAGGATCAACCTACACTGGCTATACGAAACCAACTTGGCCCCCAACCTAGAGAAGAGAACGGTGAGACTTAAACAATGGCACCCGTGGGCCACTTCCCTTTATGCAACGGCCCTCCCCCAGATACCGACACCTACACCATAAATAAATTGTTTATGCCTAAGAATGTCTTGTAGAGCTGCTTCCCCCACCCCCTCTCTTTCCCCCCTCCCTCCCTGCTCCTATGTTCAGGTTGTTGTTGTAAGGGGTATTTAATGTCCCAGATTGATATTCTGATAATGGCTCGAGGCTATTCCACCTCTTGCTACTCAATGCTCCTGTTCTTGATGTTGTTGTATGAAAAGTTTGTATTTTTCTGAAAACTCAATAAAAACCTTTATGATAAAAAAAAAAAGCTATCCCCACAGGACAATTCCTGCAATTGCGCAGGATCTGTTCCAATGATGCTGATTATGAAAAACGGGCTGTTGAACTCAGTGATAGGTTCTTTGAGAGAGGTTATAGTCGTAGATCGGTAAAAAAGGCCTTTAATAGAGCAAAACATACTCCCAGACAGAATTTACTATACACCTCGGGATCTAGAAAAACGACAACAAATCAAGTGAGGTTTATTACTAAATTTAACTCACAGTACTCTCATTTATATTCCTGTCTTGAGAGATTCTGGCCTATACTCACCTCAGACCCAGTGTTCTCGAAATACCTTGACGCTAGACCAAGTATCACCTTCAGGAGGTCAACAAACCTATGTGATAGATTAGTTCAGAGCCACTATACCATCAAATCTACCACTTTCCTTGATCAATATCGCCAACCTTGGGGATGCTCCCCGTGTGGCAACTGCGTTTCATGCCCTAATATTATCAAGGTGAATACATTTATGGACTCTGGGGGCAAAAAGATATTCAATATCACACATTCAATTACATGTGCTACAAAAGCTGTGATATACTATGCCACTTGTCCGTGCAACCTTATTTATGTAGGCCTTCATCTCTCCAACTTAAAGTGAGGATACGGGAACACATCAATGGAATTACTGCAGCTAGGGACATTACTGATGTATCTGCCCTTAAGACTATTCCTAAACATTTTAAACTTCATCATGACTGTGATGCATCAACTTTCTTGGTGAGAGGGATTGACCACATTAGGCCCCATATTAGAGGTGGAAATATTAAAAAACAACTGGCAAGACTTGAGGCTAAGTGGATATGGACTCTGAACACGGTGTCCCCTTTGGGACTTAATGAAAATCTCAGCTTTGTTCCCTTCCTTTGACGAGCTATGGGCCAAATTTGGTAATGGGTGATCCATCATAGCATATTGATTTATGGTATATATATATATATATATATATATATATATATATATATATATATGTCTCTATCTACATGTATAATGATTTTAATTGATTTTTATTTTTTATATTTTTATTCAGTTTTATATAATTCCTTTGAACGTATATGATGGAAAAAACTACATTGGCCACTCATTTGAAGAATGAGAATCCGTGGGAGAAATCGTAAAATTTACATTTGTAATATTTATTATATTTGTCCAGATGGATGTATATATTCCAGCCTAATAAATTGATATTTATTGTATTTATCGTCAACTATGTGTACACCATTATGAAGTATTATTTAACTACTGTTTTACCATTTATATTGTACGTACTTATATTGTGTGTATGTATATGTATGTATACATAGTGTGAATGTATATGTATATAGATTTATGATTACTTTACTGATCTTACATATAACCTAATGATCATTCATTCCAGTCTCCGATCATAAACTTTGTATGCACTTTAACTTATATATTTATATTTGTTTACATTTGCACTGGTTGAGTGCGCTTTGTGTCCATATTTTATGGGCATAGGCGCACTCACATTTATCTTTTTACACATGGGTGTGGATGTACGTGTGCATGTATATGTATGTACACGTACATCTGTATACCTTTTATGATTAGTTATTACTCACTTAGGTCTTTATGATTCAGTTCTGGACCATGGTTTTGTCTGTGACTATTTATATGATACACTTGCCTCCCTCACATTGTCACTTTCCTTCCCTCACTGTCTTACCTCACTTTATATTATTTTACATGATTATTCCATGGTCCATAATAGGGTCATATTTATTCAATTATTTAATTTTTATCTAACTGTATGATATTTACTAATTTGATCGATGTTGACTGTCATGGAAGATCCCATTTGTTGCTATATTAACATAATATAGACTTGTATTGATGGATTATTGATTGCCTTTATGATATATCTTTATGAATTTATTATATATAATTTATGGTATTGTATGGTATGGCAATCTATAATCCAGCTCTATACATGTGATTTATATATGTGATTTTTAGCAGTTCTTGCTACAAATTTATCTCCTGAAGCCCTATTAACATTTGTAATTTAAATATGAGCACATCACTAACACATTTCCCTTCCTTGCTCACAACCCCATCTGCCCACAAGCAATTTAATTATGGTTTATGGAATTTGATATAATTTAATTTTTCTCTATTTACTATAATATATAGCTACATTATTAATTTTAATAGACTCAAAATTTTTAAGTACACTTTATTGTACCTATCCTATTACTGCCACACCGCCCTTAAGATTTTTTATATGTCACATACTTATGGGTCTTGAATAATATACTATTTGCTTACACATATAATTTTGTTGCACTATTTTTTCTGGTGAATATATTGAATATATTGTGTACACATATTATTTGAGGGTTTTTCCATTCGCTTGCCCTTAGTGAGGACACATTTTGATGTGTCACGTGGTTTTTAGGGTTAATTTACTACACTTGTGACACTTACATTTTTACATTTATATACTATAGATATGAGCTGATGACATCTTTCTACTTCAATCGTTCTTAATGTGCAAATATACATATAGTTGTAGCAATAATATTATTTTCCATCTCCTTTTATGTGTCTTGAAATATTATGTGACTTTTCTGTGAGCGTGCAATAATAGTTATGTGATTGTTGGGAGGTGTGGTTGTATCCCTCCTCCCACAACATTGGCCCTATGTGGCTGCACCACTTATAACATCTAAGATAATCGGCTAAACTTTTGGTTAAAACTCATTTTATGGTGCCGATTATCTGTGCACATATATGTTGATCTTTCACACATAATTCCAGCTCCAAAATGATATCGCTACATAGCTACTTGGTATGTCCCCGCCCCAATATATGACACACTACTATATAGCATGTGACTCCTGTGGGCGTATAATAGTGATGGGACTACTGGGAGATATAATCGTATCCCTCCGCCCATAGCATCGGCCCTATGTGGCTATATCACTTATAACGTTTAAGATATGCGGCCAAACTTTTGGATAAAACCCGTTATGGTGCCGAGTATTTGAGCGCTTGTATATTGACCTTTTATACACAATTCTAGCTTCAAAACTATATCGCTATATAGCTACGTGGTATGCCCCCACCCCCATGCAATGCACACTACTTCATGTCAAGTGATTCTTGTGGGCATTTTTGTTGCCGTTAAAGCCAGCCACGCTAGTTATTATAGATATATTATGCCAAGATTAGTTATGTGATCTATTCATAAGATCTAATGTGCTAGTATATGTTGAATAATTATGATATTGCTGTTTGTATATTCATCTTCTAACTAACCACCCCCACCTAAGCATCACACTGATATGATAGGCTGACCGTCTTATGACATGTCCTGACACTCATTACCTCGTGATATCTCACTGTGTATGGCCATTACGTAGATTCACTATCTCCATATCTATTGGCTGCCTACATATACTTAAACCCCTGTGAAATCTGATAACTCCACCCCCTGAAGAAGATGGCAATGAAACGTCCGCGCGTCGCGGTGTGGGCGTCCCTCTTCAAACTTGGAGACAGGATCTCACCATTAGTTGGGTAAATAATTCACTATTATGTGTACTTTGATGTTGATTTCGACACCTTGAAGGTTTTTCCTTTGTTTTGTACTGCCTGCTGCATGAATTGTAACCTATTGCTGTGGTCTGGGTGAATTGCACTGGCCATTACAGAGATGGGTGTCAGTGCTGCTGTGGCTTGATATTTAGCTGCAGTTCCCTAGTGCTTACTGCCTATATTTACACATATATGTATATGTGGTTATACATTATTTATATATGCATGCCTGTATTTACATTATATACATTATATGTTTGTATTTATCTCCTGCAAATTCACCCACACTACTGTATGGGATTATGTGAAATCTTGTGACACCCCCTTTTTTCAGTTACGGTGTGTTTTTTGAAAACATATATGCAATGTTTAAAGCTTTTTCATAGATACTAATAAAAATTGATTTTTATGACCTCTTGTTCGGTTCCTCTCTTTTTTGGTGATTTTTATTAACACTGACAGAACCAGCCTGGGGTCAGTGAGTGCAGCCCGCACACCTTGCCGGCACTGTCACTGTTGAAGTGCTGCACATAAATTCATGAACCAGGAGGCTCAAGATGAACAGATCTCTGCGCCTGCTCACAGAGGAATGCTGCACGTCTCATGAACCAGGAGGCTCAGGATGAACAGATCTGGTCATCTTGAGCCTCCTGGTTCATGAATAGATGTGTAGCACTCCTCTGTAAGCGGGTGCAGAGATCTGCTTATCTTGAGCCCCCTGGTCCATGAACCAGAAGGCTCAGGATGAGCAGATCTCTGCGCTCGCGATGTTTCCTGCTGTGCACTATAATTTTGCAAGGGAGGCCCCCTTTAGGAGTTTTGCACGTCTCATGAACAAGGAGACTCAGGATGAACAGATCTGCTCATCCTGAGCCACCTATTTCATGAATCATGAACCAGGAGGTTCAGGCTGAGCAGATCTCTGGGCCCGCAATGTTTCCTCCTGTCCTCTGTGAATGGGTGCAGATATCTGCTTATCCTGAGCCTCCTGGTCCATGACTAGATGTGCAGCCCTCCTCTGTATGAGCAAGCGCATATATCTGCTCATCCTGAGCCACCTGGTTCATGAATCATAAGCCAGGGGCCTCAGGATGAGCAGATCTCTGCACATGCGATGTTTCCTCCTGTCCACTATAATCATGCAAGGGGGCCTCCCCCATCTAGGGGTCTTACCTCCAAGACTTCCGCTTCTATTATAAACAACTTCATGCCCACGTTGATTTAGAAAAATAATGTTTATTCCGTCTGGAAAAGATCGGGCTGCATTTTGAACACGAGCACCCATCACATGACAAATTACATCATACCTGGAAGGAGCCCGTACATTCTAGCATCTACCTTTACTTTTAGTGCACGATCTAGATGCAAGCAGCACCAGAAGTGAATGTGTGACCTGGCAGTAGCTTGCCGCCATGACATGGAGCCTTGCTGAGTACACCACGCGCTCCTATCTCCCCATCCCTTCCACTAACATTTTTAATCACCGGATTCTGGTCCCCATAAACTTATAAAAGTATCGGATTCCGGACTGGATCTGGATTTTTAAAAAAAATTAGTAGGGACTCGCCAGTCCGGGTTATTTGTGACTCCGCTCATCTCTAGTGAGCACCTTAAACCCCTGGGAAGCAACTTAGAATTTTGTAACGTTGAGCCGTGAAAATGACAAAAAAAATATACCGTATTTTTCGCTTTATAAGACGCACTTTTGTTCCCCCAAATTTTGGGGGAAAGTAGGGGGTGCATCTTATAAACCGAATATACGGATTATATACTGCAGAGTCCAGGGGAGGTGGGGGCCGCTCTGGAGCGGTGCTGGGGGCTGCTGGGGGGGGCTGGTAGAGGCTTGTGAAGCTGCGGGCGGCAGCGTTTGATCTCCTGCACCCGCTCATATAATATGCACAGCCGCTGTCCATCACCATGGTGCTGAAACTGCACCGCGGCGATGGGCTTGGGGAGCTGAGCATATTATCTGCCTGTGCTTACCTTTGATCGCACATGCCCCCTCCCCCTGTGGCAGCTATGGCCCCCATGCTGCTGCCCATAGTAAAATAATAAACTCTTTACTCACCTCCTCCTGCGTGTCTGCCCGGTCTCCCTCCTGCTGCTGTGATCAGGTACGTAGAGATATCTCTCTGCTGTCCCGATCACATGACAGGCACTAGAACCAAGAAGTAGGAAGTGCAGGAGACAGGAGGAGTTCAACCCCGAGGAGGGAGACACGAGACAGGACAGTGCTGCAGAAGGTAAGGAAAGAGTTTATTTTACTAAAAGCAGCAGCATGGGGCCGTGTGTGCCATCCACGGGGGGCCGTGTGTGCCATCCACAGGGGGCTGTGTGTGCCATCCACGGGGTGCCGTGTGTGCCATTCACAGGGTGCCGTGTGTGCAATCCATGGGGGGCCGTGTGTGCCATACACGGGGGGCCGTGTGTGCCATCCACGGGGGGCCGTGTGTGCCAGCCACGGGGTGCTATATTCAATATAAGGTGGCCATATCCAGATTAAGGGGGCTAATTTTAGGATGGGGGCTATGAGGGACATATACTCTATATGATTTGTCAGACGGACACTGGCATTATAAGACGGACCCCATTTATTAAAAAAATTCTCTATTCCTTCACCAAATTTGGGGGTGCGTCTTATAATCCGGTGCGTCTTATAAAGCGAAAAATACAGTACATTTTTACCACAAAATAGTTACTTCAACCACATAGTTTTTTTTTTTTGTTTTACAAGGGCACCCTACAGTTTGTTGCAAAACCACATCCAAGAGGTTTATTAACCCTTCACGTGCTTCACAGGGGCTAAAGGAATTTATCTATACATTTGGTGAGCACCTTGAATCCCCGGGTGCTAAACATAATTTTAGAACATTGAGCCGGGAAAATTAAAAAATACATTTTTACCACAAAAATGTTGTTTTAACACCAAAGCTTTCATTTTCACAATGGTCACAGGACATAATGGACCATATAATTTTTTGTGTAATTTCTTCTTAGTAAGCCAATATGTGGTCAAAAACTACTTTTGAGGCATAGGGCAAAGTGAAGAAGGGAAGATGAACTATATTTAAGATCTGATTTAGTTGGAATGATTTGTGGGTGCAATGTCACATTGGCAGAGCCCCTGAGGTGCCAGAACAGCAGAAATCTCCCACAAGTGACCAAACTGCACCCATCAATGAATTTATCTAGCAGTGCAGTGAGCATATTGACACTACAGGTGTGTCACAAAATACTATTTGGCGCTGAGCAAAAAATAATTACATTTTTACCACTAAAATGTTGTTTTAACCTTAGATTTACAATTTTCACATGGAATTTGTATTTGAAAAAAAAAAAAAAGGCCCCATAATGTGTGACACAATTTCTCCTGAACAACTGGCAAAGGGAAGGAGTGACATTTAATTTTTGCAGCACAGATTTTCCTAGAAAAGTAAGCAGACTCCATTTGCAGAGCCCATAAATGCCAGTAGAGAAGAAGTCTCCTCAAGTGACTACATTTTGGAAAGTACACGACTATGTGAATTAGTCTATGGGTGCAGTGACGATTTAGTCTCTGGAAAACACCAGTGGTATCAAACGCAGTGAATGCTGCAAAATTAGAAATTGAAAAAAAAAAGCCTTTTTGTGTCCAGTATATTGAGGGGCCCGTACATTGTTCCCAGCTAGTGCTTCTGGAAACCTGCACCAAGTATATTTAAGGGGCTCTCCTCACTACAATAATGCCAAACATGTGGATGCTAACTGTGGTTTAAGCACATTGGGGGGCATTTGGATTTGAGAGTGCAGATTATGCTTGATTTCTTTTTTTGGGGGGAGGAGAGGAAAGCCATGACGTTTTTCCAGAGCCCTTGTGCTAAGTGTAACGTGGAAGCCCTCTATATTTCTATTAATTAATAACTGACCTGAGTGGGGACTTGAGTTTTTGTGGGTTGAATTAAATGCTATTTGCTCTCAATTTTGTAGCAGTTCACATTTTGTAGCAGTTCACATTTATCCTATGCTCTATGCCGAGCACTTACATCAGAGGTTTTATGCCATTTACCATGCGGTAAGTGACTATTCACCTTTATTCCACCAGTCAGTATGATTACATCGATACCAGGTTTATATATTTTTTTTTTTTAGGTTTGGCTACTATCATGCTAAAATACACTCTTTTTTTTTACAAAATAAAGTTTTTTTACATCACTGGAGTTTTTAGGCTATAGGTTTTTTTTAATTTTCCTGCGGACGGTCATGAGGGGGCTAGTTTTTTTTTTTTGCAGGATGAGTTGGAATTTTTATTGCTACCATTTTAAGCCACATAATCCACAATACTTATCACTTTCTTTTCCACTTTTTGTGAAGCAGAATCATGAAGAAACAGTAATTCAATAATTATTCATTTTTTTATGCCGTTCACAATTTTATTCTTTGGTTCAGTACGATTACAGTGATACCGCATATATATATATATATCTATATATATATATATAAATATATATATATATATATATATATATATATATATATATATATACACAGTTAGGTCCAGAAATATTTGGACAGTGACACAAGTTTTGTTATTTTAGCTGTTTACAAAAACATGTTCAGAAATACAATTATATATATAATATGGGCTGAAAGTGCACACTCCCAGCTGCAATATGAGAGTTTTCACATCCAAATCGGAGAAAGGGTTTAGCTCTGTAATGCATAGCCTCCTCTTTTTAAAGGGACCAAAAGTAATTGGACAAGGGACTCTAAGGGCTGCAATTAACTCTGAAGGCGTCTCCCTCGTTAACCTGTAATCAATGAAGTAGTTAAAGGTCTGGGGTTGATTACAGGTGTGTGGTTTTGCATGTGGAAGCTGTTGCTGTGACCAGACAACATGCGGTCTAAGGAAGTCTCAATTGAGGTGAAGCAGAACATCCTGAGGCTGAAAAAAAAGAAAAAATCCATCAGAGAGATAGCAGACATGCTTGGAGTAGCAAAATCAACAGTCGGGTACATTCTGAGAAAAAAGGAATTGACTGGTGAGCTTGGGAACTCAAAAAGGCCTGGGCGTCCACGGATGACAACAGTGGTGGATGATCGCCGCATACTTTCTTTGGTGAAGAAGAACCCGTTCACAACATCAACTGAAGTCCAGAACACTCTCAGTGAAGTAGGTGTATCTGTCTCTAAGTCAACAATAAAGAGAAGACTCCATGAAAGTAAATACAAAGGGTACACATCTAGATGCAAACCATTCATCAATTTCAAAAATAGACAGGCCAGAGTTAAATTTGCTGAAAAACACCTCATGAAGCCAGCTCAGTTCTGGAAAAGTATTCTATGTACAGATGAGACCAAGATCAACCTGTACCAGAATGATGGGAAGAAAAAAGTTTGGAGAAGAAAGGGAACGGCACATGATCCAAGGCACACCACATCCTCTGTAAAACATGGTGGAGGCAACGTGATGGCATGGGCATGCATGGCTTTCAATGGCACTGGGTCACTTGTGTTTATTGATGACATAACAGCAGACAAGAGTAGCCGGATGAATTCTGAAGTGTACCGGGATATACTTTCAGCCCACATTCAGCCAAATGCCGCAAAGTTGATCGGACGGCGCTTCATAGTACAGATGGACAATGACCCCAAGCATACAGCCAAAGCTACCCAGGAGTTCATGAGTGCAAAAAAGTGGAACATTCTGCAATGGCCAAGTCAATCACCAGATCTTAACCCAATTGAGCATGCATTTCACTTGCTCAAATCCAGACTTAAGACAGAAAGACCCACAAACAAGCAAGACCTGAAGGCTGCGGCTGTAAAGGCCTGGCAAAGCATTAAGAAGGAGGAAACCCAGCGTTTGGTGATGTCCATGGGTTCCAGACTTAAGGCAGTGATTGCCTCCAAAGGATTCGCAACAAAATATTGAAAATAAAAATATTTTGTTTTGGTTTGGTTTATTTGTCCAATTACTTTTGACCTCCTAAAATGTGGAGTGTTTGTAAAGAAATGTGTACAATTCCTACAATTTCTATCAGATATTTTTGTTCAAACCGTCAAATTAAACGTTACAATCTGCACTTGAATTCTGTTGTAGAGGTTTCATTTCAAATCCAATGTGGTGGCATGCAGAGCCCAACTCGCGAAAATTGTGTCACTGTCCAAATATTTCTGGACCTAACTGTATATATATATATATAAAATTGCCCTATTCTGTCTCTCTGTCTGTCTGTCCAAGAAATGTTGTTATACACTGAAACCGCCTAAACCACGCCCACCCAGCTCCAACAGGCCGAACACCCCCCCACACACCCACGCCCTACTCCACTCACCCAATCAGCAGCGGCCCTGCATCACATCCCCCACACCCAATCAGCAGCGACCATCGCTCAATTAGGACACGCCCCCTCGCCGAAACCCTGACAATGCCATGACGCAGCCGGCGGACAGGTACAAGGGACACCGCCATGGAAGCTCCCTTCACCCGACATGACGGAGCACAGTAACTGGGCGCTTTCACACTTGCGTTGTGCGGCATCCGTCACAATGCGTTGTCTGACTCATGTGACAGATGCCGCCCCCATCATTACTGTACACACCAGCACTACCGCTCCTATCATCACCGCACATACACCGGCAGTACCGTTCCCCTCATCACTGCACACACTAGCACTACCGCTCCCATGATCACCACACATACACCGGCACTACCGCTCCCATCCTCACCTGACATACACCAGCACTACCGCTACTATCATCACCGCACATACACCAGCACTACCGCACCCATCATCACAGCACACACCCTGGCACTACCGCTCCCATCATCACCGCACATACACCGGCTCTAGTGCACCCATCATCACCGCACATACACCAGCACTACTGCACCTATCATCACCGCACATACACTGGCACTACCGCTCCCATCATCACCGCACATACAGTACAGACCAACAGTTTGGAAACACCTCATTCAAAGAGTTTTCTTTATTTTCAGGACTCTGAACATTGTAGATTCAAATTGAAGGCATCAAAACTATGAATTAAAACATGTGGAATGAAATACTTAACAAAAAAGTGTGAAACAACTGAAAATATGTCTTATATTCTAGGTTCTTCAAAGTAGCCACCTTTTGTTTTCATTACTACTTTGCACACTCTTGGCATTCTCTTGATGAGCTTCAAGAGGTAGTGTTGAAAATGGTTTTCCAACAGTCTTGAAGGAGTTCAGAGATGCTTAGCAATTGTTGGCCCTTTTGCCTTCACTCTGTGGACCAGCTCACCCCAAACCATCTCGATTGGGTTAAGGTCTGGTGACTGTGGAGACCAGGTCATCTGGCATAGCACCCCATCACTCTCCTCCTTAGTCAAATAGCTCTTAGACAGCCTGGAGGTGTGTTTGGGGTCATTTTCCTGTTGAAAAATATATGATGTTCCAACTAAACGCAAACCGGATGTAATAACACGCCGCTGCAAGATGCTGTCGTAGGCATGCTAGTTCTGTATGCCTTCAATTTTGAATAAATCCCCAACAGTGTCACCAGCAAGGCTCCCCCACACCATCACACCTCCTCCTCCATGCTTCACGGTGGGAACCAGCCATGTAGAGTCCATCCGTTCACCTTTTCTACAAAAACACGGTGGTTGGATCCAAAGATCTCAAATTTGGACTCATCAGACCAAAGCACAGATTTCCACTGGTCTAATGTCCATTCCTTGTGTTCTTTAGCCCAAACAAGTCTCTTCTGTTTGTTGCCTGTCCTTAGCAGTGGTTTCCTAGCAGCTATTTTACCATGAAGGCCTGTTGCACAAAGTCTCGTCTTAACAGTTGTTCTAGAGATGAGAAGGTGTGTCCAAACTTTTGGTCTGTACTGTACACCGGCACTACCATATCCATCCGACGACGTTCTGCTGGACATGCTGAGCATGCTCAGTAGAACGTGACAGAATCCAGCACCATAGACATTCATTACGCCTCTTAATGGATCCCGACAATCCTGCAGAGTGCGTTTTTTTTACAGCAACCAAAAAACGCTACATTCAGCGTTCCTTCCGCCCGACGGGCACTGACGTTCACCAACAAAACAACTGATGTGCTGTAGGGCAGATGAAACGCAAGACCATCCGTTGCAATCCGCCCTTAATAGAAGCCTATGATGAATAAACGGATTCCTGCAACGGTTACCGTAATTCCTCAAGGCGGCAGATTGCAACGGATGCAAGTGTGAAAGCGCCATAGATACACGGGACGGGGACAGGAGACGCAGCTGCGGCGCACTAGGAACCCAGCATTCCGGGGCGCAGCTCTCCCACTAACCAACGATAAATGCAGGGGAAGCACATAGCTACTTAAAGATTAACACTGGTGTGAATGTTAAGAAGCCACTCATTACTATTCATGAACTGCTCATGAATAGTAATGAGTGGCACATGAATAGTAATTAACATTAACATTCTACTACTTAACATTCACTGCAGTGTTAATATTTAAGTAGCCATGTGCTTCCCCTGCATTCATCAGTGGTTAGTGGGAGAGCTGCATTCCAGAGTGCCACACAAACACACATACACACACCACGACTCCCACACAGCCCAACACAAACACACACACACTGGCACACACAAACTACCACGTATTCACACCACTGCACAAACACACACACACACACACACACACACAACCCCCCTCATATATCAAACACTGTCCACAGACACATATCAAACACAGACACCCACATACCAGGATGGGGGCCATACAAGGATGGAGACTATACCCGGATGGGACACAGACCAGGATGCTGCATACACAAGGATCCTGCCTATACCACGATGGGGGCACATGTCAGGATGGTGGCTACACCACGATGGGGGCACAAACCAGCATGGGACCACATCACAGCATCAGCCCACATACCAGACCAACCTGCACCTCCCAACGCCAGCAACTTAATGCCGGCCACAGTGCAAAAGCGTAGCAGACGCCGCACAGGAGCGAGCAACCGGCGGAAAGGTACAAGTGACACCTTAGGAAACATTCTGGATGGTGCCTATACTGGGAGGCTGCCTACACCAGATTGCGTACAGACCAGGATGGGGCCACATGTAGGGATGGTGGCTGCACCACGATGGGAGCACATACCAGCATGGGGCCACATCAAAGCATCAGCCCACATACCAGGATGAGGGCCGTACAAGGATGGAGACTATACCAGGATGGGACACAGACCAGGATGCTGCATACACTGGGATCCTGACTATACCACGATGGGGGCACATTATATATAAATAAATATATATATATATATATATATATATATATATATATATATATATACACAGAAAATAAAAGAGATCCAACAAAAAATAAATAAATAAATCGGGAAATCTGGGTGGCATAAAACTTTATAAATTTATTCGTAGAAAAAATTAAAAATATGACAGAGCTAAGGACATAAAGAAAATGCAGGACAAATGCATCACGGACAACGCGATGATAAAAGTATTGATCACAGTAACAATTGTACATTGCTTTTTATTGTGCATAGAAGTGAAAGTTTTCGTCTTTTCGGCAAAAGTGCAGCATTTGCATACATTTTCCCCACAACCACAAAAACCTGTTGTTTTTAACCAATTGGTATGCAGATTTATTTGTGTGGGGTATTTAAACAAGCTGTGAGAAAGTAGTGAAGCCAATGTAGGCGCCCGTTTTTCTATATGCAATTAACCTTGCATATAGAAGCCCCATAACACCAGAAGATCAGTTTCAGTTTTGGCTTGGACCGTGAAGAAGGCGGCTTTCACTGCCGAAACGCATTGTCCATGATGCATTTGTCCTCAGCTAAGTCATATTTTATTTTTTTCTACAAATAAATTTACAAGTTTTATGCCACCCAGATTTCCCGATTTTTGCTGGATCTCCTCTATTTTCTGCATACCTAGGACTTGCTCCCAGTCTGGATTCGTGCACTACAAGAGGAAACAGGAACATGTATTACATCTTGAGCTTGGTCGGGTGAGCTTGTCTACACACACACACATACATATATATACATACACATAGATATATATATATATATATATACACACACACACACACACACACACACACATATATACACACATATATATACATACACATATATATATATATGTGTGTATATATATATATATATATATATATATATATACATATATATATATATATATATGTGTGTGCGTGTGTGTATGTATATATATATATATATATATATATATATATATATATATACATATACACACACACATACACCGAATACTATATATTCATCTATGTGTATTTTTTATATATTTTTTGTTTTAGGGGTGCAGGGGTACATAGGACCATGAGACCACTTAGGGGATTACTAATAAGATAAAAAGAAAAACTAATACAAAGGTCTATAATGCATACAAAATATTTTCTTAATTCATTGAAAACCATTTAATCTCAAAAGACGGCCGACGCTGGACAATAGTCGTCACAATCAGGGCCGTATTTGCCATTAGGCACTTGAGGGCACGTGCCTAGGGCGGCGCCTTCCAGGGGGGCGGCGCCCAAACCAAAATTTTAAAAAAAAAAAAAAAAAAATTTTTTTTAAATCTTCCTCCCTCCCTCCTCCAAACTCTTTATTAAATCCGGCGCCTTTTTGGAGGAGGGAGGGAGCGCACAGTCATTTATAGTCGCGTCTATAACACGCGAATATAAATGACACTGTGAGCGTGCCGGCACTTACTTCCGGGGTCAGAGGAGCTGTAATCAGCTCCCCGCCCCGACGTGCTGCCGTGCGCTCACTGTGCAGAGGTCACAGCAGCGTGAGGCCGCGCAGAGGAGGACGGGAGCCGCCGCCGGAGATGGAGCCGCCGCCGGAGATGGAGCCGCCGCCGAGCAAGATGTCAGATGCCGCCGCCGCCACCGCCACCGTGGAGAACGGGAGATGCAGCCTGGAGCAGGTAAGCGCTTTACAGCCGAAGACAGCGCCGAACAAGCAACCCGGGGGGGGCGCAACATGGAGGATGGGGGGATGGAACATGATATGGGGGCGCAACATGGAGGATGGGGGGATGGAACATGATATGGGGGCGCAACATGGAGGATGAGGGGATGGAACATGATATGGGGGCGCAACATGGAGGATGGGGGGATGGAACATGATATGGGGGCGCAACATGGAGGATGGGGGGATGGAACATGATATGGGGGCGCAACATGGAGGATGGGGGGATGGAACATGATATGGGGGCGCAACATGGAGGATGGGGGGATGGAACATGATATGGGGGCGCAACATGGAGGATGGGGGGGGATGCAGCATGATGTGGGGGCGCAACATGGAGGATAGAGGGGATGCAGCATGATGTGGGGGTGCAACATGGAGGCTGGGGGGGATGCCGCATGATATGGGGGCGCAACATGGAGGATGGGGGATGGAACATGATATGGGGGCGCAACATGGAGGATGGGGGAATGGAACATGATATGGGGGCGCAACATGGAGGATGGGGGGATGGAACATGATATGGGGGCGCAACATGGAGGATGGGGGGATGGAACATGATATGGGGGCGCAACATGGAGGATGGGGAGGATGGAACATGATATGGGGGCGCAACATGGAGGATGGGGGGGATGGAACATGATGTGGGGCGCAACATGGAGGATGGGGGGATGGAACATGATGTGGGGGTGCAACATGGAGGATGGGGGGGGGATGCAGCATGATGTGGGGGCGCAACATGGAGGATGGGGGGGGGATGCAGCATGATGTGGGGGTGCAACATGGAGGATGGGGGGATGGAACATATGGGGCGCAACATGGAGGATGGGGGGATGGAACATGATATGGGGCGCAACATGGAGGATGGGGGGATGGAACATGATATGGGGGCGCAACATGGAGGATGGGGGATGGAACATGATATGGGGGCGCAACATGGAGGATGGGGGGATGGAACATGATATGGGGCGCAACATGGAGGATGGGGGGATGGAACATGATGTGGGGGTGCAACATGGAGGATGGGGGGGGGATGCAGCATGATGTGGGGGCGCAACATGGAGGATGGGGGGATGGAACATGATATGGGGGCGCAACATGGAGGATGGGGGGGATGGAACATGATGTGGGGGCGCAACATGGAGGATGGGGGGGATGGAACATGATGTGGGGGCGCAACATGGAGGATGGGGGGGATGCAGCATGATGTGGGGGCGCAACATGGAGGATGGGGGGGGATGCAGCATGATGTGGGGGTGCAACATGGAGGATGGGGGGGAAGCAGCATGATGTGGGGGCGCAACATGGAGGATGTGGGGATGGAACATGATGTGGGGGCGCAACATGGAGGATGGGGGGATGCAGCATGATGTGGGGGTGCAACATGGAGGATGGGGGGGGAAGCAGCATGATGTGGGGGCGCAACATGGAGGATGTGGGGATGGAACATGATGTGGGGGCGCAACATGGAGGTTGGGGGGGATGCCACATGATATGGGGGCGCAACATGGGGGATGGAACATGATGTGGGGGCGCAGCGTGGAGGATGGGGGGGGATGCCGCATGATGTGGGGGCGCAACATGGAGGATGGGGGGGATGAAGCATGATGTGGGGGCGCAGCATGGAGGATGGAGGGGATGAAGCATGATGTGGGGGCGCAGCATGGAGGATGGGGGCGATGAAGCATGATGTGGGGGCGCAGCATGGAGGATGGGGGGGATGAAGCATGATGTGGGGGCGCAACATGGAGGATGTGGGGGCGCAACATGGGGATGGAGCATGATGTGGGGGCGCAGCATGGGGGATGGAGCAGAATGGGAAAATGAGGGAGGGTGGTGGACAGTATAGCAAATGGGAGTTACAGTATGGAGAATGAGAGGCATGGTATGGAGAATGGGGTAGCATGGGGGGGGGGGCATGGTATGGAGAATGGGGTAGCATGGGGGGGGGGCATGGTATGGAGAATGGGGTAGCATGGGGGGCGGGGGGCATGGTATGGAGAATGAGAGGCATGGTATGGAGAATGGGGTAGCACTGGGGGAGGCATGGTATGGAGAATGGGAAAGCATGGGGGGTGCTCGGTATGGAAGGGGAACCATGGTGGGCTTGGTATGGGGGGTCTTGATATGAAGAAGGGGCAGCATGGGGAGCGTTCAGTTAGGAGCCTGAAAGGGCTGGGTATACATAATGCGAAGCATAAGGCTCATTATAGAGTGGGGACATCATGAGGGGGACAGCGAAGTGGGGGCTGCATGGAGAGGTGGGGACAGTGGGGGTCATAGTTCATAAGTGAGGAAGGTCTGGAGGGTATAATTCAGTGGGGAGGACAGTGGGGGTTTCATGTGAGGGGGCAGTGTAGTGGAAATGTTACAGGAGAGAATGTGGAGGCTGTATACTGTAAGTGACACGGTGTGGGGTCATTCTTTGTGCTGTGAGCTCAGTGATGGGCAATTATTTATTCTTGGGCACAGCCTTGGGCTTACTTCGGGTGGTTACTCTTTAGTGAGAATTATGAGTCTGTCACCAGGTTTTTGCCACCTAATTTGAGAGCAGCATAATGTAGGGGCAGAGACCCTGATTCCAGTGTTGTCACTTACTGGGCTGCTTAGTGTAGTTTTGATAACATCACTGTTTAATCAGCAGTAGTTATCATTACAGGACTACTTGGCATGCTGCAGGTAGTCCAGCATATTCATGAGCTCTGTATAACTGCGAGATCTGCAGCAGAGAAAACGACAGCAAACAGCTCAGTAAGTGACACATCGCTGGAATCAGGGGTTCTGTCTCTACATTATGCTGCTCTCAGATGGGGGAGCAAAAACCTGGTGACAGATTCCCTATACGGGCACCATTGCAGTATGTGCTGCAGCAGACCAGACAAGAGGGGAGTCTTGGGAGACGCAGGACAATGTGTTGCTAAGAGCGATGACATTTTACTTTTACTCCCAAAATGGCAATTAATCTGCAGACACATTTATACAGGGGACGTCGCTCTGGCATGTACAGTTTTACCTTAATATTATATATATGCAAACTGTTCTGTCCCCCCTGGTGCGGCCGATGTCTTGGTGCAGATGTGTACCGTCCTATTTGCATATTAAAGACAGTCCCTCGTCCTTAGGTGAGTCAGTGCTGTCTAAAATCACTTAGCATTTCTGCACGTGTCCTGACACTGGAGGAGCAGAGTAGCACTCCAAGTGTCAGTGTGTGTGCGCACGCAATGTGACTGCAGTGTCCGCGTGGGTGCGCCTGCAATGTGACTGCATTGTCCGCGTGGGTGCGCCTGCAATGTGACTGCATTGTCCGCGTGGGTGCGCCTGCAATGTGACTGCAGTGTCCGCGTGGGTGCGCCTGCAATGTGACTGCAGTGTCCGCGTGGGTGCGCCTGCAATGTGACTGCAGTGTCCGCGTGGGTGCGCCTGCAATGTGACTGCAGTGTCCGCGTGGGTGCGCCTGCAATGTGACTGCAGTGTCCGCGTGGGTGCGCCTGCAATGTGACTGCAGTGTCCGCGTGGGTGCGCCTGCAATGTGACTGCAGTGTCCGCGTGGGTGCGCCTGCAATGTGACTCCAGTGTCCGCGTGGGTGCGCCTGCAATGTGACTCCAGTGTCCGCGTGGGTGCGCCTGCAATGTGACTCCAGTGTCCGCGTGGGTGTGCATGCAATGTGATGCAGGTACGTTCTGACACCTGGTTGCTGCCTGTATTTGACTGCCGATTCAATGAGGAAGGTTGTTGAAGTGAGCAGACAGCACATCACAGCGCCGTGTGCCCCTCCTCACTGTGCTCCTCCTGTGTTGGATGCACACATGCACTGACGCTTGGAGTGTGCCGCTGTGCTCCTCCTGTGTTGGATGCACACATGCACTGACGCTTGGAGTGTGCCGCTGTGCTCCTCCTGTGTTGTATGCACACCTGCACTGACGCTTGGCGTGTGCCGCTGTGCTCCTCCTGTGTTGGATGCACACATGCACTGACGCTTGGTGTGTGCCGCTGTGCTCCTCCTGTGTTGGATGCACACATGCACTGACGCTTGGTGTGTGCCGCTGTGCTCCTCCTGTGTTGTGTGCACACCCGCACTGACGCTTGGAGTGTGCCGCTGTGCTCCTCCTGTGTTGGATGCACTGACGCTTGGAGTGTGCCGCTGTGCTCCTCCGGTGTTGGATGCACACATGCACTGACGCTTGGAGTGTGCCGCTGTGCTCCTCCTGTGTTGGATGCACACATGCACTGACGCTTGGAGTGTGCCGCTGTGCTCCTCCTGTGTTGGATGCACACATGCACTGACGCTTGGAGTGTGCCGCTGTGCTCCTCCTGTGTTGGATGCACACCCGCATTGATGCTTGGAGTGTGCCGCTGTGCTCCTTCTGTGTTGTGTGCACACCCGCACTGATGCTTGGCGTGTGCCGCTGTGCTCCTCCTGTGTTGTGTGCACACCCGCACTGACGCTTGGAGTGTGCCGCAGTGTTGGGTGCGGTGCAGTCAGGAGATCTGGTGTTACGGTGCTCACTCTCACCAATGGATCACTATTAATCAAGACACAGGCCTGGCTAGTATTTTCCTATATTCGGTGGTAATGGTGCACCAGGCTTAGGCCGCGCAGAAATGTCCTCATTTTCATATCAAATGTGGCTTTTTCAGTGAACATTAAAGGGAACCTGTTACACCCTTTTTCAATTCTAAACTGCCCCCAATGTCTTGTTAGTGACGCAACGTTAAGTGATGCACATTTTCTGACTAACAAGACAATGGAGCAGTTTAATATTAAAGGTCGTGACCAGTTCCTTTTAAGCTGAACTATATGGGTGGGATTATTTCTCCACAGATCATGTCCCCCATATAAATATTTCTGCAGTCTAGGTGTCATTTTGGGGTGACAGATTCCCTTTAAGTCAGCTTAAAAATCATCTCACCTGACGAATGAAAGTTTTACTCGTGCATCGGGTGATGGACACTGTTTAGATAAATCAGTTTCCCATCTTTGGCTGCAGTGTGAATGCTGCTTTTAAAGGGGTTTTCTCACATTGGGAACTTACCCCCTATCCTTGGGAAGGGGAATAACTTTCCAATCTCTGGGGGTCCGACTACCGTGGCCCCGAGTGTTTCCCAGAACCAGAACATGCAGACAGAATGGATTCCGGGAGTAAAATTTCATAGTCCTGTCTCCTGAGATGTGCACTTAAGTCTTTTGAGCAATTGGTGGGTGTCTCAAGTCCCACCCCATGATGCCCCTTCTCCCTACTGAGCCCACCTCTGCCCTACTAATCTCCTCAGAATTAATGGACCTAAACCTATAAGATCTCGTCCAAAAGTTAAGTCTACTGCCTGGGACTAATCAGTATTGTGGTTCTTATATGGTCCACAGTCTAATGATGGCTGGTAACAACTACCAGCATCTCCTTACCATTGTTAAGGACATACTGAGAGTTGTACGTTAATGCAATACATAGATGTATATGGGTCTAACCTGACACTGCACTTGATTGCTGTGTGAATTTGGCATTGTATTCATGTACTGATGGTGGTTTTGGTGATGTATTGTCTTCAGGGTGGGTTTGGTGATGTTATTGTGTTTAGGGTGGTTTTGGTGATATTACTGTATTGACAGTAGTTCTGTTGATGTATTACTGTACTAACTGTGGTTTTGGTTACGTATTATAGTATGTAGTGTGGTTTTAGTTATGCATTACTGTACTGATGGTGGTTCTGGTGATAGTCATGTGGCTGTTGTAATCTTTACCTTATCAGTCTTGATCCTAAAACATAGGGTCAGTGTGCTGGACTAAAAATACAGCTATCTGCATGTCTGTCAGCCGAATAAGTAATAGACTAAAGCCCCCATACACTATAGTCTGATTTTTAGGCCGGCAGCTATCTTGCTCGGCTCTCCCATATACAGGAGCACTCATTCTGCCAAGTGTTTCTGTGTTCTTTATTAGAGCCGCTGCTGGACATCTCCGACAGCAGCTTATCATTTAGAGGATAATAGGATCTACACTCCGTAATTGGACATTCTGGATCCTTATTCCCCTGACAATCAGAATTGAGAACCCCTGTTCACATTGGGCTATCAGCAGAACCTGTCGATATTGGCGGGTTTAGACAACTTTAGATTAATGTGTATGGAGGTCTTAACTACTATCTGAAGGCTCTGGGCTCTATCAGGGAATGTGCACACGTCTTGTAGTGGTCTGTGAACCCCCGGAATTATTCAGACAGAAAACACTTTAGGACAGTCATCATTTTATCCTGAAGCAAATATTTATTTTTTTTGCTGTGGCTTCTTGGTTGTTTTTTCCAACATCTTTTAGCTACTGGATTTTACTTATTTTTTTAAATGAAGTAGTAAGCGGCATCCAAGCAGAAGCCGCCATATAATGGCCGGTCACAACTAGTAAGCGGCATCCAAGCAGCAGGCGCCATATAATGGCCGGTCACAACTAGTAAGCGGCATCCAAGCAGCAGCCGCCATATAATGGCCGGTCACAACTAGTAAGCGGCATCCAAGCAGCAGGCGCCATATAATGGCCGGTCACAACTAGTAACCAGCATCCAAGCAGCAGGCACCATATAATGGCCGGTCACAACTAGTAAGCGGCATCCAAGCAGCAGGCGCCATATAATGGCCGGTCACAACTAGTAACCAGCATCCAAGCAGCAGGCACCATATAATGGCCGGTCACAACTAGTAACCAGCATCCAAGCAGCAGGCACCATAAAATGGCCGGTCACAACTAGTAAGCGGCATCCGAGCAGCAGGCGCCATATAATGGCCGGTCACAACTAGTAAGCGGCATCCAAGCAGCAGGCGCCATATAATGGACCGGTCACTGTCAGCCGCTTCATGTCTGAGGAAACCTGACGCGCTTAAAAAAACTCCAAAGACTGAACATATGGACAGCAAGTCGTTTTACATTGCAGTGTATGAGTTCATTTCTTTAATATTTAGAGTTTGGGTTTTTTGGGCGGGTTATAGGGCGGATCTGTCTGGAAAAAAAAAAAAAAAGCTGTGTGCATATAACCGTAATCTGACTGATCAGAAGGGGGCGCCACCACTGACAGTGCCTAGGGCAGCAAAAACCCCAAATACGGCCCTGGTCACAATCCATACATTCATATCATCCCTGTCTCAAAGTGCAATATAAATATGGAGTATATATATAAAAATATAAAAATAAGACTGAAGAATGTATCACAACATTATATATGATCAAGGATACTGAATACAACCATATAGGAGTTCATCAAGTTATATCTCAAACCAATAAGTGTATAGATACAGTAAAGTACCTTTTCAGTTAATCATAAAGTGACTAGAGTATAGATAAACTAATCCTGGACTAATACGTGAATATGTCCAGGAATTATGGGTACTGAAAAATCATAAAGTGCAAGGTGCAAAATAAGTAGATAAAAGAAGATAAGAAGTCAGTATAAAAATGTGTGTATACGTGTATATATATATATATTGGTATTTCAATGGTTAAAAAGGCAGCCAAGGGGGCGTGGCCTGGCAATGGCTCTGAACAGAAGTGACCACTGAATCCTCTGCTGCTCCCGGGGGGGGGGGGGAGGATTTTTGGCATGGAGAGATAAAGTCCCACAGCTTAAATTAATCACCAGTACATCTAAAGTCCCCTGCAGCCACCTGAGACCGTTTCCAGCGTAATCTGAGCAGCCACACCGGAGAAAACAAGCAGATCTAGCCAGAGGGAGTGCTTACCTGCAGGCCCCAAGATGGCTCCTGGAGTCCTGTGCTGTGCTTCTTCCTGAAACTTTCTGCACGGAGAGACCCTGGGACACCTTCTCCCTGGAAGCCTTGGTTCCTGCAGCAGCTACTTATCTGTGGAGGAGGGAGCTTCAGAGTCCGGGTGTAAATAGAGGTGTTCCTCAACTGAGACAACAGAGATGCGGTGCCTTCTCCTGCAGGGGAGCAGACATAGACAGCAGCGTGCAAGAGACCCTGGCTTGCTGGAGTTGCTTGAATGCTGAGGCCTGCAGCTACATAGGACAGCAGCTCTCAACGTGATACAAGGGAGCTGACAGCTAAACGGAGGCACTTAAAATAAGTTGATTAGTTGACACTGTGATTGCTGGATTCATAGCAGGCCCTCACTTTCACATTGTAATCTGCCTGTGCAGCAACCTGGGAGGGTGTGAGTTAAATCTCAATAGCCTTATACCTGTGACCCCACAGAATCCTACACCCTGGCAGACAAGAAGACATAGCTGGACATTTCTATCTTAACTCCATTACAGGCTTACTGAGTCAGTTTCCTAATATCATGTACAGCAATATAGTCTCAGAAACAGCTATGGTCAGGAAAAGCAGAAAACCATCCCCATCACCATCTAACTCCTCGTCTACTTCCAGAGACGGTGATATTCAGAAGTTCCTGGTAGATAATACAGCCTCGCAACAATATCCTAATGAAATGGATAAGTCTGCTCACCCGGCATTACCCTCTCAAAGATCAGAGGACACAGCAATGTGTAATCAAGATGCTGAGTGCTCGCCTCCCAACTGTGGCACTGCTTTAGAGTTCCACCTATCTACATCCCCATTGGCATCTCAAGCTTCACCACCACAAAATTCCATGATGGAAGAGATAAAAGACCTGCGGTCTATGATGGCTGAGATCCCCACCAAGCTGGATATGGAGGGATACATCTCTCGGTTGGAAAACATATATAGAACAGAGATACAGGGCCTCAGAGATACGATGACGCAGGTATCAGACAGAGTGACAGAGCTTGAAACCTCCGTGTCGGCTGTAAAGGAGAATCAGACATCTCAACAACAGCTGGTTGAACAACACTCCGAACAAATAACCTCCTTATTCAGCATAGTAGAGGACTTAGAAAATAGAAACCGACGTAATAACATTCGCATTCAGGGGCTGCCAGAGGCCCACAGGGCTCTTAGGGCGGCTTTGCACGTTGCGACATCGCAAGCCGATGCTGCGATGTCGCACGTGATAGTCCCCGCCCCCGTCGCAAATACGATATGTTGTGATAGCTGGCGTAGCGAAAATTATCGCTACGCCAGCTTCACATGCACTCACCTGCCCTGCGACCGTCGCTATGGCCGGCGACCCGCCTCCTTGTTAAGGGGGCGGGTCGTGCGGCGTCACTGCGATGTCACACTGCAGGCGGCCAATCAGAGCGGAGGGGCGGAGATGAGTGGGATGTAAACATCCCGCCCACCTCCTTCCTTCCGCATATTCTACGGAAGCCGCGGTGACGGCGGTAGGAGATGTTCCTCGCTCCTGCGGCTTCACACACAGCAATGTGTGCTGCCGCAGGAGCGAGGAACAACATCGGACCGTCGCGTCAGCGTAATTATGGATTACGCCGACGCTGCACTGATGATACGATTACGACGCTTTTGCGCTCGTTAATCGTATCATCTAGGCTTTACACACTACGATGTCGCATGCGATGCCGGATGTGCGTCATTTTCAATTTGACCCCACCGACATCGCAGCTGCGATAACGTAGTGTGCAAAGCCCGCCTTAGACCCCGATCCAACGATCCCAACAATCCCAGGGACGTCATTTGTCGGATCCACTACTATGACTAAAAGAGGAGATTATGCGACAAGCCCGCAACAAAGGCCCGCTGGACTTTGATGGAGCACAGATCCAATTTCTAGCGGACTTATCAAGGGCGACCTTGCTGAAGCAAAGATCGCTGAGACCACTCCTGGATGTCCTGAGGGAGAGGACTATGCCATACACGTGGGGATTCCCCTTCCAGCTTCAGGTTCGCAATCAGCAGGGTTTCTTCTTCCTTAGGAACCCCCAGGGTCTGCGAGCCTTCCTGAAAGATCTGAATCTCCCTGAGGTTACCATTTCGGACTGGCATATAAACCCATTTACTTCCACAGGTCCGAATGTAGCTCGCAGACGTCCGGCTTTACCACAGCGGGAGAGACGCCAACCTCCGGTCCGATCATGTATGACCGAGCAATGAATGACTTCATGAGACCCTGAACATACACCATCAGGCTCTGGCATGATCGGAGTCACTTGATCCCGGATTGGCGAGCTGGATTTAGCCGCTTTGTGAAGTTTGCTAACAAAATCACATGACGCATATCTGGTTTCTGCGTGAGATGGGCAAGGGACTGCCATTTTCCAAATATTTTATGTTTGGTGCTTGGGGAACTGCACTTTAGAACAGAAAGACGGCGACATATCCGGTATCTTTGTGTAGTTAAAGTTGCATGCATCTAGGGATTGCCTGTCTTCTCCCCAAGTATCATAAGTTGGTATGATGTAGTATTTAACCTTAACTGGCTACAGGATTGATCTTGTTACTAATCATCCTTAACCAGTGATGCTTGTTTATTGACTACTTATTTGTTATATGGACTGCTCTTCCTGTTGAGACCCTCCGGGAGTTTTATGATGTTGCCTTGTAAGACACACCCCACTTAGGGCGACTTGTTTTATACACAAGTCCTTTTTCCTGAAGGGGGGAAGGTTCCCTTTGCGCCTCGCTAAGGAACTCTCCCTGTGAAGGTTCTCGACCTAGGAGCGAGAACTTGGCCTAGCTTTATTTATAGGCTTTAACATTTTTCTGTTTACGTCTTTCTTTTCTGTCTCTTCCCCCTTCTTTTTTTTTTTATTCCCCCTCTCCTGAGGTGCCATAACCCTAACCGTTTGTAGTCCTCTTGCCCTTGGTCTCCCTCGCTGTGGGCGCTAAAGATGGCCTCCATAAAAGTAGCATCTTTCAATGTCCGAGGTTTCAACATCCCACAAAAGCGCTCCCAGATTCTTTATGGGATGCACAAGATGGGAGTTCAAATACTTTTTCTACAAGAAACTCATTTCAAAACCGGCCACTTTCCGGAGATCAAGAACAGGTACTTTCCTACCTGGATTCACGCATCAAACCCTAATTCCAAATCCAAAGGAGTCAGTATCGCACTTCACAAAAATTTTCAGGGCACGGTGCTGGACACGGAGATAGATATAAATGGTCGATTTTTGCTGCTGAAACTCTCAATTTTAAATCAAATTTATACTTTAGCTAATGTTTATCTCCCAAATAAGGGTCAAACTGAAGCTGGACAGCGTTACCTGAGGAGGCTGGAGGGATTCAAACAGGGTCTGCTGATTATCGGAGGTGATCTGAACATGGTCATGGACAGGTTATCTGACTCATCCACAGGTAAGTCATCTGTGACCCCAAAACAGATTGCTTCTTTCAAAAAATCACTTGTTCAAGAGAGGGTAGTAGATATTTGGCGTATACTACACCCCAAAGATAGAGACTACACACACTTCTCCGCAGTACACAATTCCTATAGCAGGATCGATTACTTTATGATAGACCACCGGTTGTTAAGTTGGGCTCCGTCCGCCTCGATCGGACTGATGACCTGGTCGGATCATGCCCCTATTTTTCTTACCTTTCAGCCCCCAAACTCTTTTCCCCGTATCTGGCAGTGGCGTTTGAACCCCAATTAATTAGCTGATAATATTGCATTACAAACAGTTGAGACCACAATTGCAGATTTCCTCTGCAATCATCAGGGGGACGAGACCCCGATGCCAGTCCAATGGGAAGCTCTTAAATGTGTTATCAGAGGGACTCTTATAAAGGAGGGTTCCAGAATGAAAAGAGAGAAAGCTCTCCAAATTGACCGGCTCCTCCACCAAATTCACGAACTAGAGCAAAAACACAAACAAAATGCAATTCCCGAAATTCTCATTAATCTTAACAAACAGAGGGAAGATCTTAAACTTTTGTTTGATCAGGCCTACTTGCACCAAAGAGAAAGGATGAAACAATTCTTTTACGAATTTTCAGATAAATGTGGGGGGTCCCTATCCAAAAGCATACATCCTAGGCTACTAAACACTTTTATCCCTAAAATTTGATCAGGGACAAATGAGTTAGTACATGATCCTCAGCAAATTTCAAACGCTTTCAAAGAATATTACGAGACTTTATACAATATTGATGGGCAACAAGCTAATACTCCCTCCTTGCGACACCAGGCAAAAATTGCTAAATACATACAAGACACGGCCTTACCTGTTCTCGCTGATGATGTCTCCTCTTCTGTTGGGCAAGTGTTCTCGGAAGAGGAAGTTCTTCAAATTATAAAAGATGCCCCGAACAACAAAAGTCCAGGACCCGACAGATATACGGCCAAATTTTACAAAATATTTGCCTCCCAACTCGTACCCTTCCTGACTAAGGTTTTTAATGCAATCTCAGTATCTAACCCTTTCCCCAAACAATCACTTGAAGCACACATTACAGTCATTCCAAAAGCAGGAAAGGGCCCAGAACGTTGTCAAAGCTACCGACCAATTTCGCTCATCAATCTGGATATTACGCTTTTTTCCAAACTTATCGCCACAAGACTTGCACCTCTTCTGCCTCGACTGATATGAAACGATCAAGTTGGTTTGTCCCGCAAAGAGAAGCGAGGGATAACACTATAAAAACTATGCTTCTTATATCACATGAGCATAAGATTAAAATACCCTTTTGTATTTTATCGGTCGATGCAGAAAAGGCCTTTGATAGAGTCAGCTGGCCTTTCCTCAAAAGCGCCCTTCACCAAATTAACTTGAACCCCGACCTAATAAGCAAAATCCTAGCACTCTATCAAAACCCCTAGGCTAAAGTTGCAACGGAAATTATTCAGACCCATTTAACATAAAGAACGGCACTAGACAGGGATGTCCACTCTCCCCTCTACTATACGCCATCGTGATGGAACACCTTGCCGTAGCGTTAAGGCAAAACCCCAATATTCATGGTATTCAGGTCGGAAATAGCATGCATAAGCTTGCACTTTATGCCGATGACTTACTAATATATATCACAGATCCTGAGTCTTTTCTTCCATCCATACTTAAAGAATTTGATATGCATAGCATAGTCATTAACTTCAAGGTAAACCTTGCAAAATATGAAATTTTGAATATTAATATTCCTGAGGAAAGGCGGCGACATGTACAAAGCTCCTTCCCGTTCAAATGGTGCCTTTCATCACTAAAGTACTTGGGGATTAATCTTTCGTCGGATTTGACCCAGATATATTCACAAAACCATAAACCATTATTAAATTGTATCATAGCAGATCTCAAGGTCTTCGACAGGGTCAGATTATCATGGTTCGGATGAATCAACGTCCTGAAAATGGACATTTTACCAAAGCTACTTTATCTATTTCAAGCGGTGCCAGTCGTCCTTCCTAACACATTTTTCAAACTTCAAAACAAAGCATGTAATCTGTTTATTTGGAGAACGAGCAAACCGCGATTGGCGAACAGATTTCTTACCAGACCCAAAAGTAGAGGAGGAACGGGGTAACCAAACTTCCACCTGTACTATATCGCCACTGTTTTGGCTAGGGTGGTAGATCGGTTCCACAGATCGGACCAGAAGGGATGGGTGGCTGTAGAGTCCATTTTGTCCGATTTGAGCCTATCATCCTTGCCATGGATCCCAAGAAACACGCGTCCGGCTAGAGATTCTATCTCCTTTTTGACAAGAGATCTCCTTCGGGTATGGGATAAAGCAGTAGCTAAATATAAGCTCTCGGACAAACTGGGACCGATGACACCTTTATTTGATAACCCTGCCTTTCCTCCAGCAGTGGAAGTTGATAAATTTCTAATCTGGTCCCGTAAGTCCAAAACGAGACTTCAGCAGACCCTCGTTGGCTCTCTAGTTGTCCCCTCTTTCCAAGAGTTGAGCACGTTATGTCCGGATTGCCCTGTTCCATGGTTCTCCTACCTACAATTTAGAGCCTTTCTTTCATCTTTCCTGTTGATCGCCAGAATCAGAGTTCCGCATTCTGCCTTTGAGAAACTACTGATCCAAACCTCGACTCCTCAACACACGATTTCCCAAATTTACAATATCCTCATATCTATACCTGATCTTAAAGATTTGTGGTTTGTCAGGGAATGGGAAAAAGAATTGAATGTTTCCTTTCCACAGCGCGAATGGGAGAAGGTCTTCTTATGCGCACATAAACTCACCATGGCTTGTAAACTTCAGGAAAGGAACTACAAAATTCTCACTAGGTGGTATAGGTGCCCCACCAATCTACGGAGGTTCTATCCCACCACATCAGACAATTGCTGTAGATGTGAGACAGCTAAAGGTACTATGTTGCACATATGGTGGGAATGCCCTTTGATTCACCAACTATGGGGTAAGGTTTTCGAGATCTTTAGTCATATCTCAGGTGAGCGACCTCCCATTTCTCCTCAAACTGCCCTTTTGTCAATGCTCCCAGGGTCCTTTAAGACTATCAAAAGGGGTCTACTTAAACATTGTCTTTCTGCCACCAAGTCTATTATCCCCAGGCGTTGGAGATCTAGGGAAGCCCCTACTGTAGCTGACTGGTCTCTGGAGATGGATTATATCTGTAGAATGGAAAGATTATCGGCTCACAGTGAGTCTAAATCTGAACAGTTTTTCCACACGTGGCAGGATTGGATTATGTTAAGAGAGTCCTCTGATTTCTCAATGGTCCTCGGAAAGTGACATTCCATTCATGGTCAAATAATACATGGCGCCATCCTCGCCCCATCCCTCCCCCACTTTTTTTTTTTTGTTTTGTTTTATTTTGTTTTTCTTCTCTTCTTTTCTTTGTCCTTCCATCTCTCTTCTCTCTCCTTTATAATTCTTACTACACTATTCTGTGATTTTAGACTTACAATAAAAAACAGTTTCTGCATACGGTAGCAAATACTGGGATTGTTATGTTCACAATATATGTTCGCCCTTGAGTTTAGTTCTGCAGGATACTTAAAGACACGTGTTGCCGAGCTTGGCCGGTCTATTTTGAGTGACTTACTGTCTATATTGTAATGGTGCAATTGCACTTACTTTGTATGTATCCTGTCTCGTTGTAACACTTCAATAAAAGATTTTTGAAAAAAAAAAGGCAGCCAAAACTCCATAGAAGGCTGAAGGGAGTTAATGGTTACCAGTACTTAGAAAAAGAGGGGGGGGGGGGGGGTAGATGATAAGTTCCCCAGATGGTAAACTCTCAAGATGGAGGATATAAGTATATATATATATATATATATATATATATATATATATATATATATGATCCACAAT
Organism: Anomaloglossus baeobatrachus; assembly: GCF_048569485.1. Lineage (NCBI taxonomy): Eukaryota > Metazoa > Chordata > Amphibia > Anura > Aromobatidae > Anomaloglossus > Anomaloglossus baeobatrachus. Next base: position 183,348,899 of record NC_134359.1, read on the forward strand.
GAAGAGATGAAAGGTCGCACTCCAAAGGTCGAATAAAATATTTTTCTTTTTATTCCACGATCACATCAGGGGTACAGGTAGTGAGGGAGGATGAGGGTGTGCCACGTCGGACGACGGCAGCCGTTTCGCAAGTAACCTTGCTTCTACGGGTCCAGTCTGGACCCGTAGAAGCAAGGTTACTTGCGAAACGGCTGCCGTCGTCCGACGTGGCACACCCTCATCCTCCCTCACTACCTGTACCCCTGATGTGATCGTGGAATAAAAAGAAAAATATTTTATTCGACCTTTGGAGTGCGACCTTTCATCTCTTCATTGTGGATCTTGTATCGCCTTTGCTTTGGGACACGCACCCAGGTCTCCACCTGCCTGAAAGCACAGCTTTGTCAGCCATACAGGGATCAGCGGTGCCCGGTATCCTCCACTCAGCTTTATATATATATATATATATATACAGAAATGTATAAGCACTCCAGGACAAGGGGTAAGTCAGAGAGCAAAAAGAGCCCTTATTGAGTGATACCAGGGAAAGTGGCTGTGACAAGGATAATGATATGCAAGTCTATTAGTCATGTAATAGGATTGGAGGTAAGTAAACATTGCAGCCTTGTCAGGTGCCACTACGATAATTAATGCTGTATAGGCAGAATGCCCTAATCAGAGACACAGGCAAAACAAAGCCTGTGATCTTTACACTGATGCCATATGAGGAGCCCTGGTGGGAACAAGGAAATACAAAGAGGCACATTACCTGATAGCTGCAAATGGCAACCAGACGCTGATATAGGATCGTGACGCTCCCCGACGCTGGCGTTTCGGCGCTTCCTTCTTCAAGGGGAGGTGAGAAGAAAAAGGAAGCGCCGAAACGCCAGCGTCGGGGAGCGTCTGCTTGCTATTTGCAGCTATCAGGTAATGTTCCGGTTTGTATTTCCTTGTTCCCACCAGCGCTCCTCATACGGGGTCAGTGTACAGATCACAGGCTTTGTTTTGCCTGTGTCTCCGATTAGGGCATTCTGCCTATACAGCAGTAATTATCGTAGTGGCACCTGACAAGGCTGCAGTGTTTACTTTCCTCTAATCTTATTCCATGACTAAAGGCCCAGTCACACTAAACAACTTACTAGCGATCCCAACAACGATACAACCTGATAGGGATCGTTGGACGTTGCTAGGAGGTTGCTGGTGAGATGTCACACTAAGCGACGCTCCAGCGATCCCACCAGCAACCTGACCTGGCAGGGATCGCTGGAGCGTCGCTACATGGGTTGCTGGTGAGCTGTCACACAGGCAGATCTCACCAGCAACCAGTGACCAGCCCCCAGCGCCGCGTGGAAGCGATGCTGCGCTTGGTAACTAAGGTAAATAGCGGGTAACCAACCCAATATTTACCTTGGTTACCAGCACGCACCGCTTAGCGCTGGCTCCCTGCACACCTAGCCACAGTACACATCGGCTTAATTACCTGATGTGTACTCTGCTACGTGTGCAGGCAGCAGGAGCCGGCTTCTGCGGATGCTGGTAACCACGGTAAACATCGGGTAACCAAGAAGCCCTTACCTTGGTTACCCGATATTTACCTTCATTACCAGCGTCCGCCGCTCTCACACTGCCAGTGCCGGCTCCCTGTTCCCTGCACTCCTAGCCACAGTACACATCGGGTTAATTACCCGATGTGTACTGTGGCTACGTGTGCAGAGAGCAGGGAGCCGGCACTGGCAGTGTGAGAGCGGGGACACTGGTAATGAAGGTAAATATCGGGTAACCAAGGTAAGTGGAGCTGACAGGAGCGGCTGTGTCTTCTGCAGCTCCGGTCACCTCCATGCAGCAGAGCTGGAAGCGACGCTGGACCATCCTGGATTACGCCGGACATGGAGGGCTTTTTCGGGCTTATTAAAGTGGTGAACGAGGGTATATGTTTGTGTTTTTTATTTCTAATAAAGGATTTTTTCGGGTGTGTGTGTGTTTATTTACTGTCACTTACAGATTAATCATGGAAGGTATCTTGGGGAGACCCCTGACATGATTAATCTAGGAGTTATTGGCAGCTATGGGCTGCCAATAACTTCTTATTACCCCGATTGCCAATGCACCAGGGCAAATCGTGAAGAGCCGGGTATAGTCCCAGAACTGTCACATCTAATGTATGCGGCAATTCTGGGCGGCTGTTGGCTGATATTGTTAGGCTGTGGGGCTCCCCATAACGTGGAGCTCCCCATTCTGAGAATACCAGCCATCAGCCGATTGGCTTTATCTGGCTGGTATTAAAATTGGGGGGACCGCACGCCGTTTTTTTAAATTATTTAATTATTTATTTCACTGCACAGTATAGACACGCCCACCGGCTGCTGTGATTGGGTGCAGTGAGACACCTGTCACTGAGCGTGGGGGCGTGTCTCACTGCAACCAATCATAGGCGCTGGTGGGCGTGGAAAGCAGGGAATACGAGATTGTTTAATGAGCAGCCAGCTTTTTCAAAATAGTAAAAGCCGCCGGAGCAGTGTGAATGCCGTGCAGCGCCGCGCCGGTGATCGGGGATCGGTGAGTATGAGAGAGGGGGTAAGAGGGATAGACTGACATGGACAGAGAGAGAGGGACAGAGATAGTGACCGACTTACAGAGATTAGTGAATGACAGACATTGTGAGGCGCTTCAGAACGCAGCTTTTCAGCTGCGCTCTGAAGCGGACCTTTTTTAAGCTGCGGTGCAGAGCGCACACCTGCGCACATAGCCTCAGACATCAATATCGTATGAGGGATGTCACACATTTCAATTGACTAGGTTCGTGCAACAAAACATTCAATTCTAGACAAAGATACGATGTGTTTGCGATGAACGGTTTTGCGTTCAATCCTGATCGCACGTAGGTGTCACACGCAGATACCTCACAAACGATGCCGGATGTGCGTCACTTACAACTTCACCCTAACGACGGATTGTGAGATATATTGAAGCGTGTAAAGCGAGCTTTACACCGACCCTTCCAACTTCTTATAGACCACTCATTTGCATCAAGCCATATGAAAGCCTCTGCAGAGGAATCAAACAAATAGATATTTTCCAGAGCCACCACACAGATATGGGCTGGAAACATCATGGAATATGGGACTTGTATATTACATAGCCGTTGTGTAATGTCCATGAATTTATCTCTCCTTTTCTGTACCACCACTGAAAAATTTGGATAAATTGAAATTTTACTACCATCAAAAATCAGGGCAGGACAGTTTCTCACACTACGTAGAATGGCAACTCTATCGTTGAAATGTAGAAGTTTAAATCAGGATAGGACATGGTGGGGCACTTTGTGGTAAGGGGTGTGAGAGAACTCAATAGCTAATAATCGGGAGAAAGTCTGTTTACCAAACAGCTTGGCCAGCCAGATTTCAAACGATTGAGCAGGATTTTTAGCCTCTGCTTTTTCCAGAACTCCGATCAAATGTAGGTTGTTTCTACGTGACATGTTTTCCAGGTCATCTGCTTTGATAAATAATAAGGTTATGCTCTTAGGATAAATTGAATAGTTTGCGCTAACCTAAGTGCAGTAAATGGTGAAAAAGCTTGGATATAAATGAATTCAATGCTCACCTTTTTGAAGGTATAATTCGCCTTGAAAGTAGCTTTATTATGCCACAGCAATTGGCCCCTCTCGGCTTGCAGCAATCCCTGGACACTATGACAGATTATTTCCTTGGATTCACATAGGCACCACGAATCAGAGCCATAAAAAATCCAGGCTGTGTGTGATTGCGCTTCCATAGGAGGCCAGAGCGGGGTGATCCTTTTTAAAAATTATTTATTGATGTTCACATAATACACATACAACGCGTTCCGGCTACCAAGCCTTCTTCAGGTTAAATATAAGCAATAACATAAAAAACATATAATGTCCCCATATATAGAAAAGGTTCTTTTTTGAAAAAATTAGCTGAAGGGTTTGGTGAAAGACTAAGATAATTGATAAACACACACTGTATTTAGGCTGACAACAGAGAATGAGGAAGCAATAGCTTAGAAAATTATTTATTCCAATCTATATATATAATTGCCTTATTCTGTCTGTCTGTCTGTCTGTCTTGCTCCAAAATTGTGTCCTTACGGTGACAAGCGTCTGATTGGCCGCTGCCTGGGCCTGGCCCCGCCCCCCACCACGGATTGGTAGCTCGCCTCGGCCTGGCCCCGCCCCCCCCCCGCACGGATTGGCCGCTCGCCCCGGCCCTCCGCACGCATCGCCAGACATAACCTTGCACTGCTGGGATCGTGACGGAGCCGGTGAACGCTGGTAACCATTATACACATCGGGTAACTAAGGTCTATTAGTTACCCGATGTGTATCATAGTTACCAGCGTACACCGGATCCCAGTACACATGTGCAGGGAGCCGGCATTATACTCCTTTCCCCCCAGGACTACTCCTCCTATTATAGTCCTCCTATTATACTCCTCTCTGAGTATAATAGGAGAATTATTATAGCATGGGGGATGGAGCACGATGGGGAGTGCGCAGTATGGGGGATGGAGCACGATGGGATGCGCAGCATGGGGGATGTAGCACGATGGGGGGTGCACAGCATGGAGGATGTAGCACGATGGGGGGTGCGCAGCATGGGGGATGGAGCACGATGGGGAGTGTGCAGCATGGGGGATGGAGCACGATGGGGGGTGCGCAGCATGGGGGATGTAGCACGATGGGGGGTGCGCAGCATGGGGGATGGAGCAAGATGGGAAGTGCGCAGCATGGGGGATGGAGCACGATGGGGGGTGCGCAGCATGGGGGATGGAGCACAATGGGGGGTGCGCAGCATGGGGGATGGAGCACGATGGGGGGTGCGCAGCATGGGGGATGGAGCACGATGGGGGTGCGCAGCATGGGGGATGGAGCACGATGGGGGGTGCGCAGCATGGGGGATGGAGCACGATGGGGGGTGCGCAGCATGGGGGATGTAGCACGATGGGGGGTGCGCAGCATGGGGGATGTAGCACGATGGGGGGTGCGCAGCATGGGGGATGGAGCACGATGGGGAGTATGCAGCATGGGGGATGGAGCACGATGGGGAGTGTGCAGCATGGGGGATGGAGCACGTTGGGGAGTGCGCAGCATGGGGGATGGAGCATGATGGGGAGTGTGCAGCAGCATGGGGGATGGAGCACGATGGGGAATGCGCAGCATGAGGGATGGAGCACGATGGGGGGTGCGCAGCATGGGGGATGGAGCACGATGGGGGGTGCGCAGCATGGGGTATGGAGCATGATGGGGGGTGAGCAGCATAGGGGATGGAGCACGATGGGGGGTGCGCAGCATGGGGGATGGAGCACGATGGGGAGTGCGCAGCATGGGGGATGGAGCAAGATGGGGGGTGCGCAGCATGGGGGATGGAGCACGATGGGGGGTGCACACCTCCCCCCACTGCACAACACCACACACACACTGGGAACCACAAACACCGGCCTACACAGACACCCAACACACAAACATATCGGCACACACAAATATACGCACATGCCGCACAACACTCACATTGCACAAAGCATACCTCCCACCAAAACACACACACACCCCACACCCACACAAACCGCACAACACACACACACAGCGCTCCACAAACAACACAACGCAACACACACAACGCAACACACAAACAACACAGCTCTCACCCCCCGCCACACCCAGACAACACCTAGACAACACCCAGAACATGTACAGCGCCCTACACAAACACTTGGTAACTACACACAACAACATCTATATATATATAACAAAAATTATACATTAAGTACACAATACGTAAATTCTAGAATAACCGATGCGTAGAATCGGGCCACCTTCTAGTGAGATTTATAAATGTAGAAACATAATATTAAATCAACCTATGAAAGTTTTTTCTTTTATGTCTTCCACGTGAAAATGTGTAGAATGGATATTTTTGTTAAAAAAATATATTATGTATAAATGAATAAAAGAAAGTTGTATGGATATTAAAAAATCCTTAAAGGTGCTTTAAAAATTTTTAAAAGCATCCTACTTAGAAGATTTTATAAAAAATATTTTTTTTTTGTAAGTGATTGAAGTTTATTTTAGTTTCTCTTTGTAGATAGCGATAAGATTACCTTTATAAATGTTACCGTATTTTTCGGACTATAAGACGAACTTTTTTCCCCCCAAATGTTGGGGGACAGTGGGGGGTGCATCTTATAGTTTGAATGTAGGGCTGCGGGGAATGAGGGTGCTGCGGTGGAGCGGGTCATCGGGGGCATGAGCAGGCTGTAGCAGCCTGCCGTGACCAAGTGGACCCGCTCATTTAATATGCACGGCCATCGTCCCGCCCATCATCTCTCAGCGCAGAAGCCGATGCTGACAGGAAGGCGGGGTGATGGGTGGGGAATATGCGCATATTAAACAGCCGACCCGCATGATCACCCCTGGCAACTATAGCCTGGAGTGATGATGTGCGGCTGTATTCACTGCTCCCCGCACATCATCATCAGCGCGGGGTGCAGTGAATCGGTATAACTCACCGGCCACGATCCCTGCAGCACCACGATGTCCTCCTGTCTGTCGGCGGTGGCTGTGTGGAGACTAGTGGTGTGCACAGTGATGACGTCATCGCTGTGCCCATGTGTCCACATGCATCCGCCGCCGGCACAAACAGGAGGACATCGCGATGCTGCAGGGATCGTGCCCAGCTCCACACTCCAGCGCTGCTGCTGACACAGACTGAGGAGGAGCGATGCTGCAGGGAATGAGGTAAGGTGAGTATGAACGTTTATTTTTTTTATGTGCTACAGGATGCGGGCCGTATACCAGGATGGGGGTGTATAGCAGGATGAGGGCATATATCAGGATGGGGGTATATTATGAGCAGGATGGGGGTATATGGTATATTCCGGCGGCTATGCGGAAGGAAGAAGGTGGGCGGGATGTTTACGTCCCGCTCATCTCCGCTCCTCTGCTTCTATTGGCCGGCCGCTGTTTGACGTCGCTTTGACGCCGAACGTGCCACCCCCTTCAGGAAGTGGATGTTCGCCGCCCACAGCGACGTCGCTCAGCAGGTAAGTGCATGTGACGGGGGTTTAACGACTTTGTGCGCCATGGGCAACTAATTGCCCGTGATGCACAAACAACGGGGGCGGGTACGATCGCTCGTGCGATCGCACGATAGATTGTCTCGTGTGACGTCCACATAAGAGTATGTGCGCATGTCTCTGCGTTCTATTCCACAGCGTTTAAGTCACTGCATGTGCGTTTCAAAACGCAGCCAAAAAGCTGCGTTTTGAAAGCATTGTGCATGCGGAATTCATGCGTTCTGGATGCTTTCTCTGCCATAGACAGAGTGGGAAAAGCATCCGGAACGCACAAAAGGAATGACAAGTTGCTTTTTAGAACGCAGCATTTTGGCAAACTATTTCAGCAGCCGAAACGCTGTGTTCTAAAACGCAACATGCAGATGGAATTTGCACAATCTTCATAGATTCTGCTGGGGACGCAAGACGCATGCTATTATGCTGCGGTGCAGAATGCAGCGTAAAAGCATGAAAAAAGCACAAGTGCGCACACAGCCTTATACACACCCTGGTCCAAATTTTCTCTCATGAAATTTTTATTTGTTTTTTTAGCGATTTATTTTAGTTTACTAGGGGTAACTATGTTTTTGATCATGTATCAATTCCAACTAGAACCCACTTTAAGAAGATCGATACCAATGGCTATCTTGATTTTGACAGTGCCAATTATTCTAAGTGGAAAACCAATATTCCTTTTAGTCATAGCATAAAGGGTAAGAAAAAATATGAGCACTCACCGGTTGTTTGCTGTGTGAATAAAACCTTTTATTCAGGCATCAGAGTTACAAGCTGTGTAAGGAGGGGAGAGGGAAGGAACAGGCAGCACGTGTAGACGACGATCGTTTCGCACACCTGCGGTGCTTCAACGGATCTGATACACGTGCTGCCTGTTCCTTCCCTCTCCCCTCCTTGCACAGCATGTAACTCCGATGCTTGAATAAAAGGTTTTTTAACACACAGCAAACAACCGGTGAGTGCTCATATTTTTTCTTATCCTTTATGCTTTAAATTCATGTGGACTTTGTATATCAGCACCACGGAGCTGTGATTATCCTGGCAAAAAAATAGTTAAACACATTACCGGCAGAGTTTGCAGCAGTGACATGCTTGTTTGTGAACTGATCCTGACTATATAGAGTAGTGCCCTGCCTGTTTCCTCCTCAACATTCCTTTTACTCAATTTCTCAGAATTAGGAAAAATTGTACAACAATACAAGATTACAAGATTATGTTACCCAATCGAAGGTCTTGAAAAATAGATTTAAGGAAAAAAAGTACCCTCAAAGCTTGATAGAGGCAGCACATAAGGAAAATTACAGGAAAACTCAGGAAGAATGTTTAAAAATAAATAAAACAAAAATTAATTAAATAAATACAATCCAGGAGGGAAATGCAGATAAGGCTAATTCGTGGAAGTTCAATTTTATAACCACCTTCAAAAAATGGAACAAATTGATAGGTAATAAACTAAAAAAATATTAGTTTTTTTTTAAAAAAAAGGCTAGATTCTCAATAAGCTACTCCCAAGGGATCCAGGGATTACCTTTAGGAGGGTATACACGATCAAGAACATACAGTCAGGGCCAGAAATATTTGGACAGTGACACAAGTTTTGTTATTTTAGCTGTTTACAAAAACATGTTCAGAAATACAATTATATATATAATATGGGCTGAAAGTGCACACTCCCAGCTGCAATATGAGAGTTTTCACATCCAAATCGGAGAAAGGGTTTAGGAATCATAGCTCTGTAATGCATAGCCTCCTCTTTTTCAAGGGACCAAAAGTAATTGGACAAGGGACTCTAAGGGCTGCAATTAACTCTGAAGGCGTCTCCCTCGTTAACCTGTAATCAATGAAGTAGTTAAAAGGTCTGGGGTTGATTACAGGTGTGTGGTTTTGCATTTGGAAGCTGTTGCTGTGACCAGACAACATGCGGTCTAAGGAACGCTCAATTGAGGTGAAGCAGAACATCCTGAGGCTGAAAAAAAGAAAAAATCCATCAGAGAGATAGCAGACATGCTTGGAGTAGCAAAATCAACAGTCGGGTACATTCTGAGAAAAAAGGAATTGACTGGTGAGCTTGCGAACTCAAAAAGGCCTGGGCATCCACGGATGACAACAGTGGTGGATGATCGCCGCATACTTTCTTTGGTGAAGAAGAACCCGTTCACAACATCAACTGAAGTCCAGAACACTCTCAGTGAAGTAGGTGTATCTGTCTCTAAGTCAACAGTAAAGAGAAGACTCCATGAAAGTAAATACAAAGGGTTCACATCTAGATGCAAACCATTCATCAATTCCAAAAATAGACAGGCCAGAGTTAAATTTGCTGAAAAACACCTCATGAAGCCAGCTCAGTTCTGGAAAAGTATTCTATGGACAGATGAGACCAAGATCAACCTGTACCAGAATGATGGGAATAAAAAAGTTTGGAGAAGAAAGGGAACGGCACATGATCCAAGGCACACCACATCCTCTGTAAAATATGGTGGAGGCAACGTGATGGCATGGGCATGCATGGCTTTCAATGGCACTGGGTCACTTGTGTTTATTGATGACATAACAGCAGACAAGAGTAGCCGGATGAATTCTGAAGTGTACCGGGATATACTTTCAGCCCAGATTCAGCCAAATGCCGCAAAGTTGATCGGACGGCGCTTCATATTACAGATGGACAATGACCCCAAGCATACAGCCAAAGCTACCCAGGAGTTCATAAGTGCTAAAAAGTGGAACATTCTGCAATGGCCAAGTCAATCACCAGATCTTAACCCAATTGAGCATGCATTTCACTTGCTCAAATCCAGACTTAAGACAGAAAGACCCACAAACAAGCAAGACCTGAAGGCTGCGGCTGTAAAGGCCTGGCAAAGAATTAAGAAGGAGGAAACCCAGCGTTTGGTGATGTCCATGGGTTCCAGACTTAAGGCAGTGATTGCCTCCAAAGGATTCGCAACAAAATATTGAAAAAAAAAATATTTTGTTTGGGTTTGGTTTATTTGTCCAATTACTTTTGACCTCCTAAAATGTGGAGTGTTTGTAAAGAAATGTGTACAATTCCTACAATTTCTATCAGATATTTTTGTTCAAACCTTCAAATTAAACGTTACAATCTGCACTTGAATTCTGTTGTAGAGGTTTCATTTCAAATCCAATGTGGTGGCATGCAGAGCTCAACTCGCGAAAATTGTGTCACTGTCCAAATATTTCTGGACCTAACTGTACTTGCCCCTAGTAAACTAAAAGAAATCACTAAAAAGACAAATAAAAATTCCATGAGAGAAATTTGGACCAGGGTGTGTATAAGTGTGGTTCCAAGAAATGCTGTTGCTGCAATATAATTGACCAGGTGGCCAAAAACATAACATCACATGCAACTGGGGAACTGATTAGAATAAAACAAAAATTAACATGTAGCAGTGATTTTGTTATTTACGTCATCACATGTGATTGTGGATTATAATATGTAGGCCGTACAGTTCAATCACTACGTTCTCGTATGAATGGCCATCGTCACAATTTCAAAAATGGCTTTTTTCAACACAGTTTATCAAGACTCTATAGTAGAATATTCTACTGAAACATAATCTGTCCTTTAATATAACTGTCACTCCGATAGAGCAGGTACCCGAAAAGACCAAAAATCGTAGACAGGTATTAAATCGTAAAGAATCATATTGGATCTATCACTTGCTGACTCTTTATCCCAATGGATTAAATGATGTAATGGAAATAATGTGTAATAAAAAAACATTTTCTTAAAAGATTCTTTCAATATCCATATAACATTTATATAACATTTATAAAAGTTATCTTATAGTTATCTACAAAGAGAATCTAAAATCAACTTCAATCCCTTACAAAAAATGTACTTTTGATAAAATCTTCTAAGTAGGATGTTTTTAAAGAATTTTTAAAGAACCTCTAAAGATTTTTTAAGATCCAAACATCTCTTTTTATACATTTATACATAATATATATTTTTTAGCAAAAATATCCATTCTACAGATAATAAAAAAAAAATTAATTTATTTTTTTGTCACATGGAAGACAGTAAAGAAAAACCTTTCATAGGTTGATTTAATATTATTTTTCTACATGTATCTCATTGGAATAAATCATTTTCTACAATTTAATTTTAAAGCTATTGCTTTCTCCTTCTCTGTTGTCAGCCTAAATACAGGGTGTGTTTATCAATTATCTTAATCTTTCACCACACCCTTCAGCTAATTTGTTCAAAAAAGAACCTTTTCTATATATGGGGACATTATCTGTTTTTTATGTTATTGCTTATATTTTACCTGAAGAAGGCTTGGTAGCCGAAACGCGTTGTATGTGGATTATGTGGACATCAATAAATAATTTTTAAAAAGGATCACCCCGCTCTGGCCTCCTACAGAAGCGCAATCACACACAGCCTGTATTTTTTATGGTTCTGATTCAAGGTTAAGCTCTTTACATTTTTCTTAAGTACTTTTTGCAGAGGACGCCATTAATCTTCTATGGAACGCACTCTGCATTTCAACTCTGAGTCTCTCAATAATATTTTGCAGGTCATGAATCATGGAGCACACTTCCTCCTTAAAGCTCCCACACTCATAGTAAAGCCTGAGTCACACTGTTAAGTCACCGCCGGAGTATGCTCCAGCGACTTCTGCTCCGATCGCCAGGCGACGACGTGTTCCTGCCGTGGATGGTGCTGGTGATGGGAGAGAAGTCGATGCCAGCGGCGCCGGTGGGAGCAGGCTCCGATCATCCACTGGGCTGGGTTATCTTGGGATCTGCAGTACTGCTGGCTGACTGTGGGTGGCATGTGTCTTCCAGCTGAAGTTGCCAGCGTTCAGCTACAGCCAATGGGAAGACACCACACCCTTCTTATTTCCCCTCCTGTCACATGACCACAGCCAGAGATAGTTCTGATTTTCCTGGCTTCTGTTACGTCCTATTCTGTTTGGTTATTACTGTGTGCTGACGTCTGCGTGTTTTCTGGCTATCCTCCTGCCTGCTCTGCTACGTGTGCTGACTGCGTCATTGTCTGCTGTTTCTGTCCCTATTCCACAGTTCCTGGTTTGACCCTGCCTACTACTCTCATCGAACTGCAGCCTTCCACAGGTAGTGATCACCAGGGCCCTGTGTAATTCCAAATCCCTGTATAGGGGTTAAAGGGTTTCAGGTTTCTGGGGGTCCTGTTTGGTGAATGGCTTCCCTCTAGCCTCCCCATTACAGCCCATCTGAGTTTGTGGATCCAGGAAGGTGTTACATTATCTCTGGCCCATCTAACAAGGAGAGAAGAAAAAAAAATGGATTCTCTCCATGCTGTGCTAAATCAGGTGCACAGTCTTTCTGGCCTTGTACATGGACTTACACAGCAAGTGCAAGATCTCAGGTCTGCTCAGGTTCAAGCCCCTACAGCACCTTACTCATCGTGTCCAGAGTCCTGTCGACTGCAAGGGTGCAGATCACGTTGTGGAGTCAAACATGGAATGCCTGGATCAGAGAGGCATTAATTTCCAAGGCAGCAGCACCACCTGAGCGGGCCCCAGGATACCCGCTCAGGTGCCCAGGTACTCCCTGCAGACCCTATGAGGTTAATGATACCTGTCTCATTGTCTCACCAGGGAAAATCTGTACGGCTGCAGGCCTTTGGTGATTGTGGCTCTGCTGCTAATTTTATAGATACTATTGTAGCAAACGAGCTGGGTTTGACTTTGCTAAGGTTAAATGCACCTATTAGAATATCTGCTATCGATAGTACACCTCTCACACAGGGTGTGGTTACTTTTGGAACTCCAGAGATCTCCATGCTGGTTGGTGCTCTGCATGTAGAATCAGTGTCATTTTTTTGTTCTTGAGATTCTGATGTCAGCAGTGGTATTGGGCATGCCATGGCTGCGCAACATAACCCGGTCATAGACTGGCACCAGGGTGAGATTGTGCGCTGGAGCCCTGAGTGTCAGGAGACGTGTATGTCGTTATCTGTTAAACTGACCAGCGCTGAACCTATCTTCATACCTCATGCATTCAGGGATTTTGCTGATGTTTTTTCTGAATCTGAAAAATTACCTCCGCACAGAGATTATGACTGCCCCATAGATTTGGTCCCCAATTCCAGACTCCCCAAGGGTAAAATGTATAATCTTTCTGGTCCGGAGCGTCAGGCCATGAAAGATTATATAGCAGACAGTCTGCAGAGAGGGTTTATCAGACCATCCAGGTCACCAGTCGGCGCTGGATTCTTTTTTGTTGATAAAAAAAGACGGTGGACTCAGACCTTGTATTGACTACCGTGAACTTAATGCTATTACTGTAAAGAATCAGTACCCTCTGCCACTCATCCCCGATCTGTTTAACCAGCTCATAGGAGCCCGGTGGTTCACCAACCTGGATCTCAGGGGAGCATATAACCTAATCCGCATCAGAGAAGGAGATGAGTGGAAAAATGACATTTGTGTGTACTCACCGTAAAATGTCTTTCTTGGAGCCTTTCATTGGGGGACACAAACAGTGGGTATTATCGTGTCTCCAGGGAGGCGTGACACTAGATTGAAAAAGTGTTAGCTCCTCCTCCCACAGCATATACCCTCGCTAGGCAGGAAACTAGCTCAGTTTGGTGTAAAAGCAGTAGGAGAAGAACAACGAAAAACACAAGGGTGGGAGCTGTGTCCCCCAATGAAAGGCTCCAAGAAAGACATTTTACGGTGAGTACATAAAAATGTAATTTCCTTTCTCGCCTTTTCATTGGGGGACACAGACAGTGGGACGTCCCAAAGCAGTCCCTGGGTGGGAACTGAACTATTAGCAGTGTATAACATCAGACTAAGAGCTGACTAACAACTGCAACTGCAGTGAACACATATCAAACACTGTCAACAAACCGAGCAGTGGCCACTTATAAATGGGGCACTGCTGCCTGAAGGACTTGTCTTCCAAGAGCAGCATCCGCGGAGGCATGCATATGCGCTCTGTAGAATTTAGTAAACATGTGCACACTGGACTTGGTAGCGGCCTTGCAAGGTTGGGCCGCCGAAGCCTGATGGCGGATAGCCCAGGAAGCACCCACTGCTCGCGTAGAGTGTGCCCGCACAGATTGAGGGGAAACAAAACCTCGTGTTTTGTATGCCTCACAGATGGCAGACCTGATCCATCGAGAAATCGTGGATTTAGAAGCCTGGTTTCCCTTTTTCTGTCCTTCTGAGAGGACGAAGAGGGCATCAGACTTGCGCAACGGCGCTGTTCTGGAGATGTAGATCCGCAGAGCCCTAACAAGAGCTAGAGTGTGAAGGGCTTTTTCAAAGGAGTGGACCGGGGCCGAACAGAATGACGGCAACACAATGTCTTCGTTCAAGTGGAAAGAAGATACGACCTTCGGAAGAAAGGCGGGGGAAGGCCGAAGGACCACCTTATCGTGATGGAATATTAGGTAAGGTGAGAGACAGGAAAGGGCCGCCAGTTCGGACACTCGCCTGATAGAGGTAATGGCAACTAAAAAGGCAACCTTCCAAGACAGACATTGAAGAGAGATTTCTCTCAGAGGTTCGAAAGGAGGAAGCTGAAAAGCTCCGAGAACCAGATTCAGATCCCAGGGATCTAAGGGGTGGCAATAAGGAGGGACAAAATGCGCTACCCCTTGAAGAAAGGTACGGACCTGAGGCGAGAAGCCAGCTGCTGCTGGAAAAATATTGATAAGGCAGAAACTTGTCCTTTAAGGGTACTGAGAGCTAGTCCCGAGTCCAGACCGTCTTGCAGAAAGGCAGGAACATTAGGAATTGAAAAGGCAAGGGGCGACCGGTGATGACGGTCACACCAGGAAAGATAGGTCTTCCAGGTCCTGTGATAGATACTGGCAGAGGAGGGCTTCCGAGCATTAAGCATGGTATGAACTACCTTAGAAGAAAGACCTGACTTGGCTAGAATCAAGGATTCAAGCGCCACGCCATCAAATGCAGCTGTGCTGTATTCTGGTGGAATATTGGACCTTGCGACAGAAGATTCAGGCGGTCGGGGAGACGCCAGAGAGTGTCGCTGAGAAGTTGGAGAAGCTCTGGGTACCAGACTCTCCTGGGTCAGTCCGGGGCCATGAGGATCACCGGGATTCCATCCGCCTTGATTTTCTTGATTACTCTCGGAATGAGAGGAAACGGAGGGAGGATGTAGGGCAGGCGAAACTGCGACCACGGGAAAACTAGAGTGTCGGAGCCGAGCGCTAGCGGGTCTCTCAACCGGGATAAGGAGGGATGTACCTTGGCGTTCATCCGAGACGCCAAGACGTCTACATCTGGGAGTCCCCAGCGAAGAGTGATCTGATGTAACACTTCGTTGTGGAGGGACCATTCCCCTGCCGCTAGACCCTGTCTGCTGAGAAAGTCTGCGGCCCAGTTGTCTACCCCCGGAATATGGACAGCTGAAATAATGGGAATGTGCATCTCTGCCCAAAGAAGAATCCTGGATACTTCTTTCATCGCTGCCCTGCTGCGAGTTCTTCCCTGACGGTTGATGTAAGCCACAGCCGTGGCATTGTCTGACTGGATCCGAACAGGGAGACCCAATAGCAAGGGCTGAAAGTTCTGAAGGGCCAAAAATATGTGATGTGAAGGGAGTGCTCAGAGGGAGACCAGCGTCCGTGAACAGTGTGGCGGAGAACACCGCTCCCCAGCCTATGAGGCTGGCATCTGTCGTGACTACTTGCCAGTGGACAGGACGGAAGGACTTCCCTTGAGAAAGGGATGAGGCTTGAGTCCACCAGACGAGGGAGTTGAGCGCAGTCCGAGATAAGCGGACTGACCGGTCTAGAGAAGCTGGATTCTTGTCCCAGATATAAAAGATCCAGTTGTAGAGGGCGCAGATGGAATTGGGCAAAAAACACGGCTTCCATGACTGCCACCATCTTGCCTAACACTCTCATCCCATTCCGAAGGGATGTGTAACGGCGGGAGCGGAGGGATTGGGCGGCCAGGATGAGGGAAGACCTCTTGTCTTCTGGAAGAAAAAACCCGGGACTGAGCCGTGTATCAGCATACCTAAAAGGTGATGCGCTGATGAGGAATGAGGGATGACTTGTTGAAGTTGATAAGCCACCCTAGCCTTGACAGCATGTCTAAGCATATCTGCACGCTTTCTGAGCAAACTTGAGGAGAGCTCCCCTTGACAAGTAGGTCGTCCAAATAGGGAACGACCAGAACGCCTCTGGGGTGCAAAAATGGACATGACGGCCGCCATGACCTTTGTGAAGACCCGAGGCGCAGTGGCCAGTCCAAAGGGAAGGGCCCTGAATTGGTAATGACTGTGTCCTACGGCAAAACGAAGAAACCGTTGGTGGGATACACATATGGGAATGTGTAAATAAGCATCTTGGACGTCTATGGAAGCTAGGAATTCTTCCGGTTCCATAGCGGCTAGTACTGCTCTCAATGACTCTATTCGGAAGGTCCGAATGCAAACTGATCAGTTCAGTCTTTTGAGATCCAAGATAGGGCGGACAGAGCCATCTTTTTTGGGAACGACAAAAAGGTTTGAATAGAAACCTTTGTCGCGCTGTTCCAGGGGCACTGGAATGATAACGTTTGCTTTCTGTAAAGAGGCTATGACCTGAAATAAGGCCTGGCTTTGCGTTATGGACTTTGGAAGACGAGAACGCAGAAACCTGTTGGCCGGCAGGGAATGGAAATCGATCTTGTAACTTGAGGTGACGATTTCTCGAACCCAAGCATCGTGAGTGTGATCTAGCCAGATATCCCGAAAAAGCAGAAGCCACCCTCCAACAGGAGTTGGATCTGAGGGATACCTGGCGTCATGCTGAGGGGGCCTGTGCAGGGCAAGGCCCCTTAGATTTAGGTTGTTTGGAGTGGGAATGGCAAGAAGAGCCCCTTGAGGGGCCGGATCCTCGATCTGAGCGTTGGGACGATCCTTGTACTTTTTCCACCCGTCGTCTCAGATATGAGTTTGTCCAGGGATTCTCCAAACAGGCTAAGACCATGGAAGGGAAGTGTGGACAGGGATTTCTTGGAGGCACTGTCCGCGTTCTATATCTTTAGCCACAGAACTCTGCGGGCAAAAACAGCATTGGCTGCCGTTAGAGCTGACAAACTAGCTGCATCTAGGGAGCCGTGAAGAAAATAATTAGAGGCTAGGGAGATCAAGTCAAGGATCTCAAAAGCCTCCAGAGGAATATTACAAGAGTGAAGCATCCTGCGTAGGTTCTTACTCCACACACCCATAGCTCTCGCGACCCATGTCAAGGCAAACAGGGGGCGAAGAGAGGAGCCTGAAGCCTGGAAAATAGACTTAACCGCCGCATCAACTGCGCGGTCAGACGAGTCCTTGAGAGACGCGCTGTCTGAAACAGACATAACCGTGTGTTTAGCCAGCCTGGAAACTGGCGGATCCACAACGGGGGGTACTGACCAGGTCTTAACCATTTGAGATGGAAAGGGATAAGCGAATGAAGTAAAGGATTTTTTATTAAACCTTCTGTCAGGGTGATCCGACCGTTTAGATATGATTTGGCGAAAAACCAGATCCTGGACAAATGACTTAGGAGGCTTCTTGGCCCACTTGATTGCCGACTGAGAAGTCGGGTCCGGAGGCTGATCAGAAATCGACAAAGAGTGATTGATAGCCGAAATTAGTGTGTCTTCTATATGCCTAGACTCGGAAGGGACATCTGAATCAGAGTCAGAGTCTTGGGAATCGTGACTACTAAAAGTCACAGAGCCTGGGTCAGACTGACCATCGTCCGAGTCGGAAGAGGCGTAGAGGTCGCAATGGCACCTCTTGGAAGCAGCCTTTTTACTTTCTGGGGAAGAAGGACCAGACGAAGCAGGCGGGCTCCTCTGAGGGAGCTGAGCCGGGGGAAGGCTGCCTGAGGTTTGGGATATCTGAGTGACAAGGTCATCTATCCTTTTGGACATTAGAAGAGCCCATGCAGAATAACGTCATCAGACGGGGGTGCTGCCTGGCCGGTGGCCAGGGCAGAATCCAAAACCTGCGCGGCCTCCTGGTCCGGCAACGGGGTCTGTTGTGACACAGTAGTAGGGGCATCGCAGCCACGGCATAGTGGATACCTTAGGCCATTAGAAAATGAGCGTCCACAGGTGGTACAAGCATAGTACAGGTCCGTAGAGGACGCCTGGGAAGGTTTATCACCCTTGCGGTTACGCATGTCAGTAACAGAGTCCTACAGCTCTAGGTAAGGGTTATGCCGCTGTTACTATGAGTGAGGAACCACTAGCAGTATTATAAAGTGACTGCTATGCAGAGCCGGTATATACTGATAGCAAAATGGCATATACTGTCACACAGTCGGCATATACCTGCAGGCAGAGCCAGTATATACCGCTAGTAGCTGATATACACCGCTAGCCAGCAGGCGCACACCGCTAGAGAGACAGCGATATACCGCTCAGCAGAGCGGTATATAGTGCTGCAGAAGTGCAGAGCCAAGGAGGCGATCTCACCAGAGTCTGCTCCCCACGTGGAAAATGGTGTCCAGTGTTCCTGGCAGCATGGAGGAGAGAGACGGCCCCCGGAGGCTGATTGGTCTCAGGGCAGGGACTAAGCGTGACGGCCAATCAGAAAGGAGCTGCTCCTGAGTGAGGGAGCGGCTTCCAGAGCAGTGAGAGGGGGCGTTGCTAGAATGCAGGCCGATGCCGGGGGCTAAATTAATGATGCTCCCCGGGATCACGACCTGCATCGGCCCACCGGCGCCTTTCCAGGAGGTGGTTTGGATGCAGGGGTCAGATGACACGTAGTCTCCCTACCTGCTCCTGGCTCCATCTGAAGACGCGTCGGTGATGGATGCGGGGATCTCAGGGACGCATCTTCGGCTCAAGGCTGAAGCACGTCCTCGGCTCTGCTTAGCCCTCTGGAGCTACCTTGGTGTGAGGTGCTTCCAGGGAGCCTGGAGGGGTACGCAGACCCGACCACTTGGGCGCGAGGGAAGACTGACGGCTTATGCACGCCAGGTTTCCTCTGCCCGTAAGCGGGGGATCAAGGGTGGCAAGGCACCCTGGTATTGCCCCATAGTCAAAGAAAAAACAAACAAAAAATAAATAAAATAAATAAAATAAGCTGGCCTGGGCAAGGCCAGACATGTCAGCCTTCCTGCTGACACTAGAAGAAAACTGAGCTAGTTTTCTGCCTAGCTAGGGTATATGCTGTGGGAGGAGGACCTAACATTTTTTCAATCTAGTGTCACGCCTCCCTGGAGACACCATAATACCCACTGTCTGTGTCCCCCAATGAAAAGGCGAGAAAGGAACAGCATTCAATACTCCAGAGGGACACTATGAGTACCTGGTAATGCCTTTTGGATTAAGTAATGCGCCGGCTGTGTTTCAGAACTTTGTTAAATGACATTTTCAGAGATATTTGTGGTCAATATGTGGTGGTCTATCTGGATGACATACTGATTTATTCTCCTGATGCTACGTCACTTGTCCAACATGTACGCACTGTACTCCAGAGACTCAGGGAGAACTCCATATTTGCTAAATATGAGAAATGTGTTTTTTTTTAGGCAGGGGTTAATTTCCTGGGTTATATATTGTCTGCAGAAGGCTTCCGCATGGATCCCTCTAAGCTTCAACCAATTAAGGAGTGGGTACAACCCAAGTCTCTGAAAGCCTTGAAGCGTTTCCTTGGGTTTGCTAATTATTACCGCAAATTTATTAGAGATTTTTCCAAAATTGCCAAACCCCGAAACTATTTGACTAAAAAGGGGGCTGATGTGGTTAATTGGAAGCCAGAGGCGATCCATGCCTTCTCAGAATTATTATTATTATTATTATTATTATTAAAAGAATGTTTCTCCTCAGACCCGATTCTGGTTCAGCCTGACCTTATGCGTCCGTTTATTGTGGAAGTCGATGCATCCGAGGTTGGAGTGGGAGCGGTGCTATCACAAGGTATTTCGTCTCTCACTCAGCTTCATCCTTGTGCCTTCTTTTCCCGCAAGTTTTCTCCCACAGATAGAAATTATGACATTGGTAATCATGAGCTGTTGGCAATTAAATGGGCCTTCGAGGAATGGCGCCACTTCCTCGAAGGCGCCAAACATAAGGTCACAGTCATCACAGACCATAAGAACCTTATTTATCTGGAATCTGCTAAGAGACTCAATCCTAGGCAAGCTAGGTGGGCATTGATCTTCTCCAGATTTGATTTTGTGGTAACATTCCGGCCCGGTACCAAGAACACAAAAGCTGATGCACTTTCCCATAGCTTCTGTCTCTCGCAGTCTGAAAACTCTGAACCAGTGCATATTTTAGCTAAAGGCATTATTATGTCATCTGTTTCCTTAGATTTGATAGAAGTCCATAATACCCAAGACCAAGCTCCTGAAACCACTCCTGTCCATAAACTGTTTGTTGCCCCCTCACTTCGCCTACGGGTACTCCAGGAATCCCACAATTCTGTGCTGGCAGGTCATCCTGGTATCGGCAATACCCTCCGATTAGTAACCAGGAATTTTTGGTGGCCAACCGTAGCGAAAGATTGTAAGGAATATGTACTGGCTTGTGAAACTTGTGCTCGAGCCAAGGCACCCCGTACCCGCCCTGCCGGATTTCTCCAGTCCCTACCTACTCCAGTAAGCCCTTGGACACATCTCTCCATGGACTTCATCACTGACCTTCCACCCTCAGAAGGGAAGACCTGTATCTGGGTAGTAGTGGATAGATTCAGCAAACAGTGTCATTTTGTTCCTCTGTCCGGATTACCCAATTCTGAAACTGTTATCAAGTTGTTTATTAGGCATATTGTGCGGTTACACGAGGTTCCGGAAAATATTGTTTCTGACCGAGGAACACAGTTCGTCTCGAAATTCTGGAGGGCGTTTTGTAAAAAGATCAATATAGAGCTATCTTTTTCATCTGCCTACCACCCAGAGACCAATGGTCAGACCGAACGTTCCAATCAAACCCTTGAACAATATCTCCGGTGTTGTGTGTCTGACTGTCAGTCTGACTGGGTGGAATATCTGCCGCTAGCTGAGTTCGCTATCAATATTCAGTATCAGGAATCCATCAAGACTACCCCCTTCTTCTGCAATTTAGGGTTGCATCCAAGTTTTGGTTCTTTTTCTTCCGCTGTGGTGGATACTCCTGAGGCTGAATCAACTGTGGACAAATTGAAGGCTATCTGGTCTGAGGTGAAAGAGAACCTGAAGAAGGCAAAGGTTGGTCAAGCCTCCTCTGCTAATAAGAACCGTTCCAAGGGCCCTAGCCTTGGAGTTGGGGACAAGGTATGGTTATCCACACGGAATATTAAACTCAAGGTCCCGTCTGCTAAGCTAGGTCCGAGGTTTATTGGACCTTACGAGATAATCGAGGTAATTAATCCCACAGCTTTCCGCCTGCAACTCCCCCCATCTTTCAAGATATCGAATGTGTTCCATAAGTCCCTCCTCAAGTTATATCGTGTCCCCATTCACCCAGTCAGTGACCCTCCTCCTCCTGTTTTGGTTGAAGGTAACTTGGAGTATGAGGTACAGAGAATACTTGATTCCCGTATTGTCAGAGGGGCGGTACAGTATTTGGTGCATTGGAGGGGTTACAACCCTGAGGAAAGGTCATGGGTCCCTGCGAGCGATATTCATGCTAAGGGTCTGGTCCGGCGGTTTCACCTCCAATTTCCTGGGCCGGGTTTTGAGGGTCCGGAGGCCCCTCGTGGAGGGGGGGTACTGTTAAGTCACCGCCGGAGTCTGCTCCAGCGACTTCTGCTCCGATTGCCAGGTGACGCCGTGTTCCTGCCGTGGATGGTGCTGGTGATGGGAAAGGAGTCGATGCCAGCGGCGCCAGTGAGCGCAGGCTCTGATCATCCACTGGGCTGGGTTATCTTGGGATCTGCAGTACCGCTGGCTGACTGTGGGTGGCATGTCTTCCAGCTGAAGTTGCCAGCGTTCAGCTACAGCCAATGGGAAGACACCACACCCTTCTTATTTCCCCTCCTGTCACATGACCACAGCCAGAGATAGTTCTGATTTTCCTGGCTCCTGTTACGTCCTATTCTGTTTGGTTATTCCTGTGTTCTGGCTTCTGCGTGTTTTCTGGCTACCCTCCTGCCTGCTGTGTTTGTACCTCGCTGCCTGATCCGGATTTGACCTCTGCTACGTTTGCTGACTGCGTCATTGCCTGCCGGTTCTGTCCCTGTTCCGCAGTTCCTGGTTTGACCCTGCCTGACTACTACTCTCATCGGACTGCAGCCTTCCACAGGTAGTGATCACCAGGGCCCTGTGTAATTCCAAATCCCTGTATAGGGGTTAAAGGGTTTCAGGTTTCTGGGGGTCCTGCTTGGTGAGTGGCTTCCCTCTAGCCTCCCCATTACAGCCCATCTGAGTTTGTGGATCCAGGCAGGCGTTACACACACTTGCCAATGTCTCGCATCACATCACCCTGCACAGCCTTCCGCTCTCAGCTGACTCGCTCCTGTCCGGATAGCGGCAGGCCAAGCCAGGTAATGCGATGCAAGACTCGCACGAGTTAGGCGTGAATCACTCGCAAGTGTGACTCTAGCCTACGGTCAAAGTCTTATAACAGGCAGTAAGGTTGAGGGGGGACGGTGTTATGCCCTGTCCAATTAAAGTGTCTGTCTGTGCTTAGCTGCAGCAGCTTCTGCCATTCCACTCCTGGTGTGTAAGGGGCAGGTGACATACAGTATTTACATCTCCCCCATCTCGGCTCTGCTTATTTAGAAGTTTGCTGCCAGTCATCTCAGGGACAAAAGATGACGGGAATACCCCTCAGTGAACCCTGTTAGGGACAGCATTCAGCTTCATTAGAAACAGAGAGGTATTTGTGATTACTCCATGATTTAGAAGAATTTGAGCAGAAACAAAACAAAATGCTTCTTCTGGAATGTGATGGCAGACCTGCAGCGTTTTGATTTTGTATTGCAGCACTGAAGCCGTGCTACTAATCTAAGCTCCCTGCGTTTAGTCTCATACTTACCAGCTACAATATTCATCTAATATCAGCGTCAGGCTGGTCAGTCTTCATCAGGTTTTGACCTACCATATTGATCCAGTTTTTGCGGATTTGGAAATCCCAACTTATAGATTCTCAATGTAAGCCTATTTCAGTGAGAACGAGGTTCTCAGACATTAAGAGCTTGTGACTGTTACCTCTGACTGAAGTTGCGGTCACAAGATGGTGTCGCAGAACCAGAGTGGCGCTGGAAAGAGCTGAAGACAGCGGCTGGTTAGTATAAGGCTATGTTCACACAGTGCATTTTTGATGTTTTTTTTTTCTGCAGCAAAACCTGATCTTGGGCAGGAAGTCTCAATAATTTTCTGAGTTTTTGTTGCAGTTTTTATGGTGTTTTTGCTGTGTTTGTTTACTATGTACTGTGCACTTCCTCAATGACTTGCAGGGTGAACAACGGTGGCAGAAAAGGAGAAAAGAATTCATATGCTCATTTTTTCAAAAACGCAGCAAAAACCAAGGAGGTTGACAAAACAGTCAGGAAAAAAAGCAGGTGTGTGTGTGTGCGTGCATGTGCACGATATTTCTGGAAGCTCTTAAGGCCACTTTACACACAGAGATAAATCTGCGGCAGATCTGTGGTTGCAGTGAAATTGTGGACAATCAGTGCCAGGTTTGTGGCTGTGTACAAATGGAACAATATGTCCATGATTTCACTGCACCCACAGATCTGCCAAAGATTTATCTCTGCGTGTAAAGTGGCCTTTAGAGTTTGCTGGGACTGTGAAGGCAAAGTTTTGTTAATATGGATTTGCATAAAACCAAGGCAAAAAACATCCAAAAAAATGCACCAAAAACGCAACAAAAACATCCTGTGTGAACATAGCCTAAAGGGGGCTTTAAACGTTTTGACATCGCTAATGCGAACTCGTTGGGGTCACGGAATTGGTGACGCACATCCGGCCGCATTAGCGATGCCGTTGCGTGTGACACCTATGAGCGATTTTGCATCATTGCAAAAACGTGCAAAATCACTCATCGGTGACATGGGGGTCCAATCTCAAAAATCTTTACTGCAGCAGTAACGAGGTTGTTCCTCGTTTCTGCGGCAGCACACATCGCTCCTTGTGACACCGCAGGAACGAGGAAGCTCTCCTTACCTGCCTCCCGGCCACAATGCGTAAGGAAGGAGGTGGGTGGGATGTCACGTCCCGCTCATCTCCGCCCCTCCGCTTCTATTGGGCGGCCGCTCAGTGACGTCGCTGTGACGCCGCACGGACCGCCCCCTTAGAAAGGAGGTGGTTCGCCGGTCACAGCAACGTCGCCGGGCAGGTAAGTATGTGTGACGGGTCTGGGCGATGTTGTGCGGCTCGGGCAGCGATTTGCCCGTGTCGCACAACAGATAGGGGCAGGTACCCACACTAGCGATATCGGGACCGATATCGCAGTGTGTAAAGCCCGCTTAAGGCTATGTCCGCACTTTGCGTCGTCGTAGTTGCAGTTCAAAACGCATGTTTTGGCAAAAATTGCTTTTTCCAAAGTTGCTTTTGTCCACAGAAACGTGATAAATACGCGTGCGTTTTACCGCATTTTAGCCGCGTTTTTAGTGCTTTTTACAAGCTTTTCCATTGCTTAAAGACAGATGCGTTTTGAATATAAAGACACTGCTAAATAAAGTTTAAACAGTCAAACACTGTGAAAAAAGGGAAAAAAATGAAAACAAATATAAATAATTAAATCATAACGAAAATAGTTATATTTAATAAAATTATAGCGGGTTTTATACTATTTATTGCTAAAATTCTAATTAATTATTATTTTTCATTAATTTAATTGTCGGACTATGTGTGTGTGTGTAAAGGGACATATCATTCCATTATTTTGATGTCAGAAACGCATGCGTTTATGTAGTCCAAAACGCATGCTTTCTGCAGCTAAAAAGCATGTAAAACGCTGGAATTTTGATGTTGCTTGCTTTTTTCAACTTCTCATTGACTTCAATGTTCGCAAAACGCAGCCCAAATGCCAAAACAATTCACATGCTGCTTCTTTGAACGCAGAGTTTTTGCCCATAATTATGCAAATGAAACGCAGCGTTTTGAACTGCAAAGTGCGCACAAGAAATCCCCATTTCCCATAGACTTTGCTGGAAAATCAAAACGCATCTACCATATTTTTCGGACTATAAGACGCATCCGACCATAAGACGCACCCTGGTTTTAGAGAAGGAAACTAGGAAAATAAAATTTTAACCAAAAAATGTGGTCATGACACACTGTTATGGGGCGAGGATCTGCTGCTGACACTGTTAGGGGGATAATGTCCCCAAATTCTCTATTAAGGTACCCATTCTGGTAACGATCCTCCTGCCTTGTATATGATCCTGCTCATATACCCCCATCCTGCTCATATACCCCCATCCTGCCCCCATCCATCCTGCTCATATACCCCCATCCTGCTCATATACCCCCATCCATCCTGCTCATATACCCCCATCCATCCTGCTCATATACCCCCATCCTGCTTATATACCCCCATCCATCCTGCTCATATACCCCCCATCCTGCTCATATACCCCCATCCATCCTGCTCATAATATAGCCCCATCCATCCTGCTCATAAAATACCCACATCCTGGTATATGGCCTGTATCCTGTGGCGCAGAAAAGAAAAATAAACGTTTATACTCACCTTTCCTCACTCCCTGCAGCACCGATCAGCTTCCTCTCTGTCTCAGCTGCAGCGCCGTTGTGTGGAGCCGTCACCGTTGTTTGCAACATCGCGATGTCTTCGTGTTTGTGCCGGTCAGCTGATGTGTGTGGACACTAGCGGCGCGCACAATGATGACGTCATCGCTGTGCTAACCGCTCTCTACACAGATCAGCTGACCGGCACAGACAGGAAGACATCACGATCAATGATGCAGGGGGACGGGCTCCACACCGTGATGGGTGAGTACACTGATTCACTGCACCCCGCGCTGCTAATGATGAACGGGGGGCAGTGAATACAGCCGCACATGATCACCCCAGGCTGTAGTTGCCAGGGGTAATCATGCGGGCCGACTGTTAATTATGCGCGCACCCCCCCTCATCCCCCCGCCCATCATCCCGCCATCACGAGGATGGGCGTGCATATGAAATGAGTGTGCCCACGTGGTCACGGCAGGCTGCTACAGCCTGCTCCTGCCCCCGATGACCTGCACTACCGCAGCACCCTCATTCCCCGCAGCCACATTCAGACCATAAGACGCACCTCCCACTTTCCCCCAACATTTGGGGGAAAAAAGTGCGTCTTATAGTCCGAAAATTACGGTATTTTGGCATGAAAACGCTGCAGTTCAATACGCAGCAGAAAAGCAGGTGAAACGCAGGTGAAAACGCAAAGTGCAGACACAGCCTAAGACGAGCTGCAGGAGCCTTACGTTAGTAGTACCACTCCAGGGTTGAAATGAAAAAATAAAAAACACTGAAGCGGTGCTTTAACTTGATTAGAGTGCAAGCTCTATAGTATAGTTGGCACCCACAAATCCTGTGTTTTAACAGTAAAACGTTACAAACCTGATTAAAATATTTTAAATATCTGACCAGGAAAATGTGTGGCTATTTTTCTAAAAGCAGAAAAAGCGTACAAACTATGCTAAACATTTTTTTTTTGCATTCATCTTTCATGATTGTGTAATGTCCTACTATTTACATTTAGATCTTTTACATACCAAAATGTGATAAATGATCATTTGGAATAACCACAATTTGCCCACTTCGTGGTTCTCTTGCAAAATTGTAAGCAGATGAAAATGATGATGCTACTCCTTGTGCAATTGATGGTGATCCATGGTGAAGTGTAGAATGAGTTAAACCTAGGTAAGACAGACAAAAAAACATTTGAAGAATTAGTTACAGTTTCTCTTTTAATGATACTACAAAGGTCTGCACAAATAAGTAAGGAGTAACAGCACAGGTGATGCCGACATAAAAAAAAAAAAATGTGTAACAGAAAATATACAATAGCCGTGCACTTATCTTGGCTGTGTATCACAATAAAAGAAATCGCAGAGGTCTTTTGGTTTTTTTTTTTTATTCAAATAAATAATTGTCTTCAAAAAAGGTGTGCGGTTTCCACCCCCAATTTTGATACCCAGCCATGATAAAGCTGACAGCTGGGGGCAGGTATTCTCAGGCTGGGGAGATCCATGCTTATTGCCCTCCTCCATAGGGATGGGCGAACCCCCCGATGTTCGGTGTTCGGGAGACTCGCCTGAACGTTTTGTAAAGTTCACGCTCGGGTTCTGATATAACGCGAACTTGCGTCCGAACCCCGAACTTGGACTTTACAGTTATGTAATGGGGCGGGGTGGCTGTAAAATAAAGAATAGAGTTAATAATAAAGATTGTCATTATACTTACAGGTCCCGCGACGCGTACCGCACTCTGTCTCCCGCCGCTTCTCCTTCCGAGTACGAATATCGCTGTGCCGCCCGGTAACCAAAGGACCTTCCGTGACGTCATAGAATGTGACCAGTCACGTGTGAAATTTGTATTATCTCATTGGCTACAGACTGGTCACATGGCTATGACGTCATGCTAGGTCCTGTTAGTGCATCTCGTCGATACGCAGTGCTCGCCCAAGCATCTCAGTACTCGGTATACTCGGCAATTGCCGTGTACCAACGAGAATATAGTTAACACTAAGCATTGTCATTATACTTACAGGTCCCGCGACGCGTCCTGCTGACTCTGTCTCCCGCCGCTTCTGCTTCCGAGTCTGATCATTGCTGTGCCCTCCTGGTAACAACCACTGACTAAAGGACCTTCCATGACGTCATAACCATGTGACCAGTCAGGTGTGAATTTTGTATTACCTCGTTGGTTACAGACTGGTCAAATGGCTAGAACGTCATGCAAGGTCCTGTAGTGTCAGTACATAGGGATGGGCGACCATGCTTGCCGTTACTCGGTGCGCACCACAGCATCTCAGTACTCGAGATACTTAGTGAGCGCCGAGTACCGGCGAGATGCTCGGGCACATGGTCGGCTCCCCGTCCCTGCATGTCGGCGCTCTTTACAGAGCAATCCCACATGCAGGGATTGGCTGCCACAGCCGGTGAATCGCGGCGTCGGGAATCAGGTGATCAGAGATCACCATTGCTATAGTAACCCACATGTCAGGTTACTGTGGCAACGGTGGCAGTGGTGACGTCACCGCTTACCAACCCACAGATTCTGCTCACTCATTGAGTGATTACACAGCACGGGGAAGCAGAAGCGTTCTTCCTCCCCTGTACTGTCTGATATAGCAGAGCTGCATGGGTTGAAGAAGAAAGAACACAGAAGACCAGGATTGTGGAGGGGTGATGGGGAGTAATGAATATGGAGTCCCTGAGTGTGTCTGTGTATTTATTTCAAATAAAGTGTCTGTGTATTTATTTATAATAAAGTATTTTTTCTCTGTGTGGTGTCTTTTTTTTTAACCCTTTATTGGAGATTTTTAAAGGCCGGGTCAATTTTCCCTGACATTAAAAATCTCTGGTTTAAAACTAGCTGGTAAAACAAA
This sequence comes from Anomaloglossus baeobatrachus, assembly GCF_048569485.1. Classification (NCBI taxonomy): domain Eukaryota; kingdom Metazoa; phylum Chordata; class Amphibia; order Anura; family Aromobatidae; genus Anomaloglossus; species Anomaloglossus baeobatrachus. The sequence continues at coordinate 183,377,428 of NC_134359.1, forward strand.
GCTAGTATTAACCCCTTATTACCCAGTGTGCCACCCGGCATCAGGGCCGCTGGAAGAGTTGGTCACAGCGCCAGAAGATGGCGCTTCTATAAACGCGCCATTTTCTGGGGCGGCTGCGGACTGCAATCCCCAGCAGCCTAGTTGTACCTGGCTGGACACAAAAATGGGGCAAAGCCCATGTCGTTTGGTTTTTTATTTATTATTTCTTGAAATTCATGAAATAATTAAAAAAAAAGGTCTTCCCTATATTTTTGGTTCCCATCCGGGTACAAATAGGCAGCTGGGGGTTGGGGGCAGCCCGTACCTGCCTGTGGTACCTGGCTAGCATACAAAAATATGGCAAAGCATATGTCGATTTTTTTTTGTTAGTTTTTTAGCAAAAAAATTTAAAAAAAAAAAAAAAAAGGCTTCCCTGGATTTTCCATTGCCAGTGCAGGTAACACCAAGCAGTGGGGGTTAGCAGCCAGTAGCTGCTTGGATTATCCTTAGCTAGCAGCTGCGACGGGTACTATCGCGCTCGGCATCGCATGCATTGGCTTGCGATGTCGTAGTGTGCAAAGTACCCCGTAGTCACCGGAAATGGTTTTCCAACAGTCTTGAAGGAGTTCCCAGAGATGCTTAGCACTTGTTGGCCCTTTTGCTTTTACTCTGCGGTCCAGCTCACCCCAAACCATCTCATTTGGGTTCAGGTCTGGTGACTGTGGAGGCCAGGTCATCTGGCGTAGCATTCCATCACTCTCCTTCTTAGTCAAATAGCCCTTACACAGCCTGGAGGTGTGTTTGGGGTCATTGTTCTGTTGAAAAATAAATGATGGTCCAACTAAACGCAAACCGGATGGAATAGCATGCCGCTGCAAGATGCTGTGGTAGCCATGCTGGTTTAGTATGCCTTCAATTTTGAATAAATCCCCAACAGTGTCACCAGCAAAGCACCCCCACAACATCACACCTCCTCCTCCATGCTTCACGGTGGGAACCAGGCATGTAGAGTCCATCCATTCACTTTTTCTACAAAGACATGGTGGTTGGATCCAAAGATCTCAAATTTGGACTCATCAGACCAAAGCACAGATTTCCACTGGTCTAATGTCCATTCTTTGTGTTCTTTAGCCCAAAAAAGTCTCTTCTGCTTGTTGCCTGTCCTTAGCAGTGGTTTTCTAGCAGCTATTGTTCCATGAAGGCCTGCTGCACAAAGTCTCCTCTTAATAGCTGTTCTAGAGATGAGAAGGTGTGTCCAAACTTTTGGTCTGTACTGTATGTATGTATGTATGTATGTGTGTATGTGTGTATGTGTGTGTGTGTATGTGTATGTGTGTGTGTGTCCACTAAGGGAATCCGCACCGTCGCATTACAATCACTAAATTTTGCACAGACACCCCATTTGACTCAGGGAATGTCATAGACTATGTTTTGAGGGGAAATTTTAACCCCTCGCATTTCAGTTATTCACCAAAATACCTGCCTCCATTAAAGTCAATGGAGCTGGGAGCCACAATGCAGCCAGAACTTTAGAAGAATGTTGGCATGTCACAATGTGCAGCCATGCCCTTGAATGGAATATTGGCATGTCACAATGCAGCCAGGGAAAGAGACAGACCGATCAGAGACAGACAGGGAAAGATACAGACAGACAGGGAAATGTTGTGATCCAGTGACCGAGGAGAATCAGAAAAAGATCAATAACTCGGAAACCTAGAAAATAACCAGAGTGGCTGGAACCTTAACGGACTACAGACTTAATACTGATAAACAACTAGAAGTAGCTGTGGGATGAGCCTAGGATGACCTAGTCGTCTCGACACAGCCGGAAAGCTAAATACTCTAACAGAGAGAAATGTAGAAAAGCTAATCTGCCTCGGAGTAGTCCCCAAAGATATAGATAGCCCTCCACATGTAAACATTACGGTGATATAGGAAAACACTATACGTAGCTAGAGAACAGAGTCAGCAAAGATGAGGCCCAAAACTATCTGCATAGGAAAGAATAGGAAAGAGCACTGACGGCAGGCAGAAAAACCCTAATAAATACCAGCATGCCTGACATGGAAAAATACTGAGCCTGAACAGGCTCTCCCCCGCTATATCAGTACTCTGGTGTTACTGGGATCCAAGAAAAACATTGCTATAGAGAGGGGACTGAACATTGTACCAAGCATGACAAAACACAATACATAACAGAACATGGAGCAAGGATACATAGATACTCCCAGCAGGTAATAATCCAATTCCACCAGGAACGCCACACAGGCAAAATCACAAGAAAGTGAAAAACCATAAGCAAAGGTATAAGACCAACTTATCTAAGAGAAATTCTGGTAGACAGAGAACAGGGCTAGTTTCAGGAAGTCCTTAGAACACAGGAAATACAATTCAGCACCGGCAAGGAACAAAAGGAAGTTACATAGTTATATAGGCCCAAACCAAATGGCCTCATTACAAATCCTACTCAGCTGTCCAGTTCCCACTCAGCAAGCTGCATTACCAGCACTGACCACAAGAGGGAGCCCCAAACTGGAATCTAATTCAAATGTATTCACAAAAAGGAAAGAAACAGACAGATAAAGAGAAACAGATACACACAGACAAAGAGACAGACAGGGAAAGAGACAGATAGGGAAAGAGAGACAGGAAAAGAGACAGAAACAGAGAAAGAGATAGAGAGACAGACAGAGGAGGGAATAATAAAGTGGGGTAACTCCGGCACACTACTATTTCCCATAAAGATCATGGAGACATAGAAAATTGAAGAAAAATCTTTTTTCTTTATTTTTGCTCGTGAAAAAGGTGAAAAGGTGAAACAGTGCTATACAAAAGTCCGCCACGACGTTTCGGCCACTTGGCCTTCCTCAGGTCGGACAAGCTTATATTCTGTTCCAGTAAGTTGCCTATGACTCCAATGGTTAAGGAAAAGGTCCAGGAGAAATGTGGGAGTCCGGGCGAACTAGCGGCATATGTCAGAGGTGCTGGGGAGCTGTACCGTGCGTCCTGTGGCAACTTACTGGAACAGATTCCATCATCTCCTTCCTTTGACCACATTCTGCTCTCTAATTCCTGATTACTTTGCTACTTGAGCAATAACCTACCTTGAACAAAGGGTTTCTTGAGTACCCGAGCATTCCTACGGCACATATGGATCGCACGGACATATGATCAGGTTCTGTGCCTTTGATGGTACGTGGTGTCCCCACGTCTAATTTCCAGTCACCATATTGCAGGGACCACAAGAACACCGTACCCTTCACGCCCTCCTTACAAGAGAGTGACCTATTACCAACATTATAATCTCAGTTGATGCTCCCGTCTATACCACACTAAATTCTAATATAAGCTTGTCCGACCTGAGGAAGGCCAAGTGGCCGAAACGTCGTGGCGGACTTTTGTATAGCACTGTTTCACCTTTTCACCTTTTTCACGAGCAAAAATAAAGAAAAAAGATTTTTCTTCAATTTTCTATGTCTCCATGATCTTTATGGGAAATAGTAGTGTGCCGGAGTTACCCCACTTTATTATTGACTGTTTTCTCCAGAGCACCTACGCGAGGTGAGGCGAGGTCTTTTTCACACGGACTCAGACAGAGGAGGGAGACAGACAGAGACTGGGGGAGAGAAAGAGAGACAGTTACTATCCCAGGCAACGCTGGGTATTACAGCTAGTATTATGTATTTATTGTGCATGGACATTTATGTATATTTTTCCTTCACTTTTCTTACAGCGACACGTGATCAAGACCACATAGGTCAAAGCATTGTATCAGTCGCTCACGTGTATGTCAAAGTTTTGGAATAAAACAATTTCATGAACCAAAACTACCATAAGAGTGTGCAGTGGTTATAATAATTTTTCAAGGACCCATGGTAGCGCTCACCTTTATTTGTCTAGATAATGATTCTTCTAGATACCCAAACAGTCCAAAGGGGGCTTCATCAGAGAAAACACCTTTACCCCTCCTCTGCAGTCCAATCCTTGAACCCCTGAAATTCATGCAAAGGTCCTGATCTTCCTTTTGGCTGTTTGGAACATCTGGAACAATGATTGTCCGGAGAAGAAAAAGTAAGCACTACCCAGGGTCATGGCAACATTAAAACATCCTAAGAACATTCATAAGAGAGGGGGCTCACTTACAATTTGCCTATGAACACTGCCATAAATAATGGTATCTAAACATCCTCCAAGACAAACTCCCAAATATAACAATCCAGGAGAAATTTGTTAATGAACAAAATATTTTCCAGCTTGATGGAGCACCAAGTCACAAGGCAGAAGTGATAACTACATGGCTCAGTGGACAAAACATTGACATTTTGTATGCATGGGAAGCAGTCTCAATTTCTCAATCCCATTCAGAAACTGCCATTAGTAAAGTAAGGAATCTAATTCTAATGTATTTGTCAATAAGAGTTTCAAAACTTATAAAATGTGTATAATTGTACTTTAGTAACCAGAGAAATATCTGACTAAAACTGATGAAAAAAACCTGAAGAGGAAACTTAGTGAAAAACTAGATTTGTGAGTCTCAAAAGTTTTGGCCACAACTGAACATGCAGCAGCTTATGTTTTATGATAATTTATTTATTCATTATGCATTGCTTATATAGCGCAATAATATTCCACCATGCTTTACATACATTATCATCACAGTTCCCATAGGGGCTTAGAATCTAAGGAGTGTGGGAGGAAACCGGAGTATGAGCAGGAAACCCACAAACACAGGGACAACATACAAGTTCCTTGCAGATGTTGTGTCCTTGGAAGGACTGAAACTCAGAACCCCAGCACTGTAAAGCAATAGTGCTAACTACTGAGCCACCGTGCTGCCCATGATTTTATGCTTACATTATGGGGGGAGTAATCACGCCTCTCTGCCACTATGTTAGCCACAAATCCCTTACAGGACATAAAAGAATATTACTGCTTATGAATCTTTCTTAAGGGGTAGAAATTCGATTTCATTTCAATAAAAATTCTGCACAGTATGGCTTCTACATGCTCCTTGTCTCCATGTGAAGTAAACTTTAAAGTTGCCTGTAGCATAAATTAGCTGGAAACGTTTAACAAAAAAAACAAACAAACGGATTTTGGGGATAGATGCTCTTCAACTTACCATATGGGTGATCAGCATGCCAAATACAAGGTATAATTCCACTAGATAACCAGGAATTAGTAGCCAAATGGGAGGTCGAGTCTGGCGCCCAAGGTCCGGACAATACTGTTCCCCCTGTGACCATAAGATTAGGGCTCAATCCAACAGCAGCACATCCGGCAGGATGCATCTGAGAAATATCAGTAAGATCTTTGTTTTCTCTGAAATATACCAAACATGGGATCCATTACATATTTATACAGTTGTGCAAATACACAATACATGCATGTGTACATCCACGGAACAAAAAAAAATAAATCTTTCTATATTTACAGCTGCATCAAGAGATGGAAGAGACAGAACATCTGTTAATTCCAGTGCTCGTAAATGTTCAAAATGAAAGGAGTGTACTGAAATAGACATACAGTACTACATTTTTATCTGCACATCTTAGATGTTAGATTTCGATCTCCAGTTAGTTATATATTTGAAAGTGCATCTATTTGAAAAAACATATTATACTTGAAACAAAACATGAGGTAAGGTTTAGTAAGCTAAATGCCCCCAAATTAGTGATGGGCGGACCCCAACTGTAGAAGTCAGGATTCGCTCAGTTGCAAAGGTGCCCAGGTTTGATCCGGCACTCAAGAAATTAAAAAAAATAAATAAAAGGAAAAATAAAGAAAATAAAAATAAAGCAAGCGATTCATGCGTACCAAGGCTCCGTCGCGGCTCTACGCTGCTCCTGTGGCCTTTCTTAGTTGCTCATCATTGCTCATACATATGAACTACTTTCCCTGCCCACCGGCCAGCTTGGCGTCTGTGATTGGTTGCAGTCAGATGCGCCCCCAGCCTATGTGACAGCGTCTGCCTTCAACCAGTCATCCCTCATCGTGGCTCAGTCTTTGTCTGTCTGCACTCACAGAAGGCAGTCATGCTCTATGGCCGCTCACTGTGACTGAGATGTAGCAGAAATAAATTGCTGTGGGACCTCGTGTGAATTATGTAAGACTTGCAGGGGTGTTTTGGGGTTAATAAAGTGGTGAAAGAAGATGTTTTCTGTATTTTACACCAAACAAAGGATTTATTTTCGTGTCTTTATTTACTTTCACTTACAGATTAGTGATGGGGGTGTCTCAGACTCCTGCTATCACTAATCTAGGACTTGACGGCTGCTGTGGGATGCCATTAACTCCTTATTACCCCAATTGCCGCCACACCAGAGCAATCAGGATGAACCAGGTAAAGCGCCGGGCTTGCCACATTTAATGGATGCACCAATACTGGGCTGCTGCAGGTTATGTTTAGGTAGGTTGGTAGGTTAACTAATTCCTCACTACTATTCGGACTGAGGAAAAAAATAGCAGTATTCTGCGATTGTCTGCTAGTCTCCTATCACTCATACCCATATAAGTCTATGGGTGCGAAAGAAACATTGGACTGCACTCGGATGACATTCAAGTGCAATGCGATATACACACAGGCTGAAAATGCAGGAGATGGGGGGCCTAATCCCTCCCTCTCCTCTGCAACTGTGATCCGATTGCAGGATCGGATCACAGTTATATGACATTCGGACCACATTCGCAAAATAGCCTGAGTCAAGAGTCAGTAGCTGTAACGCCTGCCTGGATCCACAGACGTAGATGGGCTGTAATGGGGAGGCTAGAGGAAAGCCTCTCACCAAGCAGGACCCCCAGAACCCTGAAACCCTTTAACCCCTATACAGGGATTTGGAATTACATAGGGCCCTGGTGATCACTACCTGTGGAAGGCTTCAGTCCGATGAGAGTAGTAGTCAGGCATGGTCAAACCAGGAATTGCGGAACAGGGACAGAATCAGCAGGCAATGACGTAGTCAGCAAACGTAGCAGAGGTCAAATCCGGATCGGGCAGCGAGGTACAAAAACAGTAGGCAGGAGGGTAGTCAGAAAACACGCAGAAGTCAGCACACAGGAATAACCAAACAGAATGGGACGTAACAGGAGCCAGGGAAATCAGAACTATCTCTGGCAGTGGTCATGTGACAGGAGGGGGAATAAAAAGGGTGTGGTGTCTTCCCATTGGCTGTAGCTGAACACTGGCAACTTCAGCTGGAAGACACATGCCACCCACAGTCAGCCAGCGGTACTGCAGATCCCAAGATAATCCAGCCCAGTGGATGATCGGAGCCTGCACCCACCGGTGCTGCTGGCATCGACTCCTCTCCCATCACCAGCACCATCCACGGCAGGAACACGGCGTCGCCTGTTGATCGGAGCAGAAATCGCTGGAGCAGACTCCGGCGGTGACATAACAGTAGCATATCGTATCAAATACTTTTGCATCGGATGCTATACGCCAGTGTGACCCTGACCTATGATATAACACCTATGAATGGAAGTAGTCAGCTGACAAGCAGACACGCTGCTACTCAGGCGCGGCTGACTGCAACCAATCACAGGTGTGGGTGGGCGGGGAAAGCAGTGCATATTCAATGAATGTTTTGTGTTTTTTTAATTCTTTAGTTATAAATAGATCACAACAAACCAAGGGCTCACAGACATAAGCCCAATATACATAACAATAGTTATAGGTTGAGCGACTACAGATACAAGAAAAACTCCAATCAGCCTACCCAAACCAGGATGTGGATCTGAACATTTTAATATATACAAAAGGGGGATTTGGAAGGACCGCACGGCACCGGTTGAAGACCAGGCCCGCTGCCCTTAGGGGGAGAGACCCCCTGAAGAGAGTAATAGCGGAAGAAAGAAGGAAGGGGAAATGGGGGGAGGGGTAGAGGGAGATTGGGGACGGGAGAGGTGGAACAAAGAGGGAGAGGAGGGGGGTGGGAGGCCAATGAGGATGGGGGAAAACCGACCCCTCCAGGGGGGAAGCCCCATTCAAGCCAAAGCGACAGCATCAGCCAGCGGTTATAATCACCTGAAAACTTAAATTCCAGCCAGGGGAGCCAGTTCCTATAGAAGTGCTCATACCTGTCATAAAGTGAAGAGGTCATGTCCTCCATTAGTAGCAACTCATTGACCCTCGAGGCCCAAAGGGACAGAGTAGGGGGAGTGCCAGACTTCCATTTCAAGGGGATGTATGACCTAGTCTCCATCACCAAGAAACGCAACATCGATCTTTTTTGGACGAAGAGACCGGGGCCTCCAAAAGCTGTAACAACAACAACTCTGGTCCGGCCTGGGTCGTACCCATCACATGTCTGATCACCTCAGCCCAAAAACGTTCCAGAGCTTGACAGGACCAGAAGATGTGTCCAAAATCTCCAACCTCTGCCCTGCATCACAAGCAACCAGGGTCCACTCTCGGGAACATCCTGTGCAGTCTGGAACGAACCCTGTACCATCTTGCTAGGAGTTTGAAATTAGACTCCTGAAGCCTAGAACTTATTGAAGTTTTAGGCGCCAGCAGTAGGACGTCGCTCGTTTGCACATCTGACAGGGATAGTCCCAGGTCTCATTCCCACAGCAGCACCCATACACCAAGGAGAGGGAGTGTCGCAACACCCCCTCTCCGAGACAGAGGCTTTCAAACTCGGTAAGGCAGTCAGCAAATTGAGCATAGTCGGGGAGAGAGCCGAGGAAATGTCTGAGTTGTCTAGATCTCAATCCACCCAGAGGGACAGGCACCATACAATCCTCAATTTCCCTCAGGGAAGGCCAATCTCCCCCAATCCCCAAGTGACAGGCCCGAAATCTCCCCTCTAAAATCCAGCGTCAGAAAACCGGATCTGACAGGCCAGGGTGGAAGTCCAGTGAACCAATCACGGGCGAAAGAGGAGAGGACACAGGGAGCAGTCTCTACTGGACCACTCGCAAAGAGCAGCACTCCAATGTGGCCCCTATAGTAGGTTGATGCCTCAAACTGGGGAGTGGTACATGCGGTATCCAAGGACAGCTGACAGATAGATCTCAGAAAAACTTTGCTCCAATAATACCCAAGGCTTCATGAGGGGATGGCAACACCAATTAATAACTAATCAAATGTGAGGCCCAGTAATAGGACTTCATGTCTCGGATTCCCAGCCCCCCTCTTTTAGATCTACTCAATAAGGACCGCGAGAGACGAGGTGGCTTATTAGCACAAATGAATTTAGTTTGAAGGGACCCCAAGCCTGGATGCGAGGGAGCACGTTCATCCTAAAAATGTCACATCTCCCAAACCACGTAAACAGGCCTTTGGCCCACCTGATGCAGTTCTCATGGATAGTCTGGAGAAGAGGAGGAAAATTCAGTTTATAGAGAAGATTGGTGTCAGCCACCAAGTGAATCCCCAGGTACTTCAGAGAATGGGCGGCCCATTTAAAACTGAAAGATGACCTAAGAGTTGAAACCGTGTCAGGGGGTAGAGATACATTCAGGGCCTCTGACTTAGATATATTTATTCTGAAATTAGACAGGACAGAGTATTTTTCAAATTCTTTTAGCAGGTTAGGTAGGGACAACCTTGGGTTGGTAAGATAGAATAGTAGATCGTCCGCATAGGCGCCAACTTAACTCTTTTTTTAACCCGAGGACCAGATACATCGCAATTACGTCAGATAGGACGTAGGAGAGGCTCCAGCATCAGCATGAAAATCAGAGGGGAAAGAGGACCCCCCTGGCTGGTACCGTTGGCAATAGGAAACCTATCGGACAAGTGGCCATTCACCCTGAGGGAACACTATACAGTGAACCAATCCATCTCAGCATGGAGCTACCCAAACCCACAGCCCGCAGAACCTCTGTCATAAATGTCCAATTGACCCTATCAAAGGCCTTCTCAGCATCAGTGGAAAGAATCATCATGGGGAGTTTCTCTAAGTGGGCTTTATGCTTAAGATTCAGGGCCTTCGTTGTATTGTCCCTAGACTCCCTGCCTTCTATGAACCGCCTATAACAGCCTATCTGCAAGGATTCTCGCAAAAAGCTTCAGATCCGTGTTCAGAAGGGATATGGGACAGTAGCTAGCACATTAATTTAAGTCCTTCCCCTCTTTAGGAATTACAACTATAGTAGCCGCAAATATGTCTCAATGGACCGGTGACTTTGCAGAGAAGGCCACATTATTATAGGCCTGCAGGAAGGGAGAAGTTAATAAAGAGCACATCTTTTTATAATAAGCTAGAGGGGGTCCATCTGGTCCCGGGGCATTTCCGGACGGGGATTTTTCAATGGCTGCTAGGAGTTCCGCCTCAGTGATAGGTCTCTCCATTGCTGCTACATCCTCACTTACATACAGCCCTAAACCCGAAATACAGATATATTTACAGATCTGGGAACGAAAATCCACCATAGCCTGACCAGGCCAAGGGTTGTCAATAGAATAGAGAGAGGCATAAAATTTCCCAAAAGATGCAATGTCTCTCGGTTGCACAGCCAAACTACCCCCCGGGGACCGGACACAAGGGATATACCCCCTCGCCCTCTGAGAGCACAAAGTCCTCGCCAGAGTTCTCCTGCTCTTATTTCCTAACTTATAGAAATGCCTCGGGCACTTTACTAAGGTGCCCCTTGGTTTGTGATTCAGCAAAGTACATAATTCCACTCGCTTTTTAGTTAGAAGAGGACAAACTATATTGTCTCTAGTTCCTTTGTGCAGAATATCCAATCGATGAATTTCGGAAAGAAGAGCAGCCATCTCAGCTGCACACTCTCTCTTTAGCCACGAGCCGTACTTAATGAAAAGCCCCCGAACTACACGTTTGTGTGCTTCCCAGACTATGTTAGATGACACCTCACCAGACGCATTGTCCTCCAGATATTCCACAAGGGCCGTACAAACCTCCCCCATCACTGTCGGGTCATCCAGCAGCGAGGTGTTCAGAATCCACTGACTCTGCCTGTCAGAAGGGCAGCTGAGGGCAACCGTTAGCGTTATCAGTGCATGATTGGAAAAATATATACTCTCAATTGATGCCGCCACCAGGAGATGAAGATCCCCATGTTTGACTACACGGTGATCCAGACGAGAGTAACTGTCATGGACTGCGGAGTAAAACGAAAAATCCTTGTTTGATGGGTGCAGCAACCGCCAGGCGTCTATCAACTGATGGTCGTGAAGACTCCTCTTGATCTGTCGCAATGCCCCATGTGATAGGAACAGATCCGTACTTCGGCCCACAGCTTTGGCATCATGGAGCTTTGTGGGCCCCGAGGGCTCAGAAGGACTAGAAAGAAAGAGAGAAAGGCAAAAAAAAGGGGAGGGGGGGAGACAAAGAGGGGAAAGGAAAAGAGAGAGGAAATGATCCCAACAAAAAAAAAAGAGGTAGAAAAGAATGAAAAGAAATTTGTGAGACAAAGGAGAAGAGGAAAGAAAGCTCACATAAAGCTCTTAGACCCAGGGACAAGCCCGGGATTTACCAGATAGAAAATGGAGATGAGTACAGACATCTGGTTTAGGCACAAATCCGCGCCCGACAAAATAATACTGAACGAACCCCTCGCCACATACAGCGAGGAAGGGTCTAATGCTCAACCCCCCCTTAACCCTCCCCGAGAAAAAATACTTTCCTCCCTTTTACCAATATGACATAACACAGTAAACCTGAAGTAACTTACATCTAAAACCATAATGTAGAATTGTGAAATGAGAAAAAAGCAAAAATATGAAAAAAGAGAGAAATTATCACAGTGTCCCATTCTTTAGAAGCCTAGAAACCCAGACGAGTTTGAGGCCGCCAGGCTGCCTTCTCTGCCAAACGAAGAAGAGGGAAGACCATCAAAGTCCCCGCTGAGACTCCTTCTTACCGGATGGATGATGGGGTAAATAACACTCATCCTTGATCGCCCCTCCCACCTCTTTTTCCGCTGCACAGGAGGGCCAGAGGGTTCCCATGACCTCCAATCCAGAATGGGGCAATCAGGTATCTGCAGGAAGTAAAATAAATCCAGTAGTTCCTAGTGTCTCCACAACAAAAACACAGGGTCCCCCCTACGCACTATTAGATAAAAGGAGTGGCCCCACCAATAAGAAGCATTCACTTGTTAAATTTTAAGTAGAAGTGGATGGAGCTGGCGTCTCATGGTGAGAGTGTGGCTAGAAACCTCTGGATATAATTTCACCGTAGCCCGGTTGATCTCCACTGAGCCGTGTGACCAGGCTCCTTGCAGGATCCTCTCCCTTTCTCCATAATAATGCAACCGACATAAAACATCTATGGGACGGAGGTGGACCTTAGGCCAGTTCTGTCGACTCTGTGTATTCTATCAAAGAGGTAGGTATCCTCAGGTGGTCTGTCCGTGACAGAGTTAAAAATGGCTATAACATTGGTGCACAGGAGTTCTTGGGACCATTCTTCTGGAATTCCCTTCAGCCTGATGTTATTCCTCCGACTCCTATTCTCTTAATCATCCAGTAGTACGGCAAGGTCTCTGAGCAGAGTGTTAGAGGTCTCACAGTCTCTTTTAAGACGATCAACTCTGCTCCCAAGGGACTCTTGAGACTGTTCAGTGGCCCCCACTCTATCCTTTAAGACCACCATTTCCTCCCTCAAGGAATATGTTACAGATGTGAAGGAAAGAAACCGGGATATGCCGTGCTGATATCAAACATCCAGAAGTTGATTAACTTCTCTTTTATTAACTCAGGTCTACGCATTTCGGAGGACACAGCCTCCTTCTTCAGGACAATTATTATAGAAAAAAAAAATCAACCTTACTAGTACGTCAGTCTCCTTTCTATATATACACTTGTCAGGTTAACGACTGAATTCAAGACGGCCCCCAAATTTTCAAAAAAAAGCGGGTGGCCGGTCAGTGGGATGTAACAAAGGTAAATAGATCACAATTGTCCAAAAAACAAAAAAACATTTGAGCAACATTCCATATCACTATAACTTTGGAGCAAATTAAGAAAATGAAAAAATTAAAAGAAAAAACAGGAGAAATTTTTTTATATATATACACCGTATTGTTCGGACCATCAGACGCACTTTTTTTCCCCCAAATGTTGGGGGAAAGTTGGGGGTGCGTCTTATGGTCTGACTATAGGGCTGCGGCTGGGAATGAGGGTGCTGCGGGTCATCGGGGGCACGAGCAGGCAGCAGCAGCGCCTGCCGTGACCACATGGGCCCGCTCATTACATATGCACGCCCATCCTCCCGCCCATCTCTCAGCGCTGAAGCCGGCACTGACAGGTGGGTGGGAGGACAAGCGGGGACGCGCGCATAGCAAAGAGCCGGCCGCATGATCACCCCTGGCAATTACAGCCTGGAGTGATCATGTGCGGCTGTATTCACTGCCCCCCGCGCGTCATTACCAGCGCGGGGTGCAGTGAATCAGTACACTCACCCGTCCCCGTGTGTGGAGCCGCCCCCCTGCTGCACGCGATGTCTTCCTGTCTGTGCCGGTCAGCTGATCTGTGCTGAGCCGGTCAGCTGATCTGTGCTGAGCCGGTCAGCTGATCGGCACAGACAGGAAGACATCGCGATGCAGCAGGGGAACGGCTCCACACACACAGATCAGCGTGCCAGAGAGGAAGATGTGATCGGTGCTGCAGGGAGTGAGGAAAAGGTGAGTATAAACGTTTATTTTTTTCTCTGTGCTATAGGATACAGGCCATATACCAGGATGGTATATGAGCACGATGGGGGCATATAGCAGGATGGGAGTATATGAGCAGGAGGGATGGGGGGGTATGTGAACAGGCTGGATGGGGGGGGGTATGTGAACAGGCTGGATGGGGGGGTATGTGAACAGGCTGGATGGGGGGGTATGTGAACAGGCTGGATGGGGGGGGGTATGTGAACAGGCTGGATGGGGGGGGTATGTGAACAGGCTGGATGGGGGGGTATGTGAACAGGCTGGATGGGGGGGGGTACGTGAACAGGCTGGATGGGGGGGTATGTGAACAGGCTGGATGGGGGGGTATGTGAACAGGCTGGATGGGGGGGGTATGTGAACAGGCTGGATGGGGGGGTATGTGAACAGGCTGGATGGGGGGGGGGTATGTGAACAGGCTGGATGGGGGGGGGTATGTGAACAGGCTGGATGGGGGGGTATGTGAACAGGCTGGATGGGGGGGTATGTGAACAGGCTGGATGGGGGGGTATGTAAACAGGCTGGATGGGGGGGTATGTGAACAGGCTGGATGGGGGGGGTATGTGAACAGGCTGGATGGGGGGGTATGTGAACAGGCTGGATGGGGGGGTATGTGAACAGGCTGGATGGGGGGGTATGTGAACAGGCTGGATGGGGGGGTATGTAAACAGGCTGGATGGGGGGGTATGTGAACAGGCTGGATGGGGGGGTATGTGAACAGGCTGGATGGGTGGGGTATGTGAACAGGCTGGATGGGGGGGGTATGTGAACAGGCTGGATGGGGGGGGTATGTGAACAGGATGGATGGGGGTTTATAGCAGGATCATATACAAGGCAGGAGGATCATTACCAGGATGGGGTACCTTAGTAGAGAATTTGGGGACATTACCCCCATAAGAGTGTCAGCAGCAGATCCTCGCCCCATAACAGTGTGTCATGACCACATTTTTTGCTTAACGTTTTATTTTCCCATTTTCCTCCTCTAAAACCAGGGTGCGTCTTATAGTCCGGTGCGTCTTATAGTCCGAAAAATACGGTATATCAGCTATTGCAGCTGTAGGGTTAACTACATCTTTTTTTAATGAGGAAGTGCCTTTTCAGTGTCAGTTTCCTGATAAAGGCCTGAAAGTCCACAAATAAGTCAAAACCTTTGCTGTAATGTAGGACAAAAGGATAACCATTCATTAAAAATTTGGTTTCCTCTGTAGAGAGAATGTAGGTGGAAAGATTAAAGATGTCATTATTTTCATTTGTTTGTTTTACTAATTGATTCTTTTTTTCTCTTTTTTTGTTTGAGCTTTCTGCCAGCTCTGATCCCCCTAGTGCGTTTTTTCTTTTTTTGGAATTTGGGGGTAAATAATGGGATATTGGGTTCATTTTGATGTTCTTGGCTGATGGTAAAAAAGGCACATATGATGTACGGTTATTAGTATTGTCGATAACGACAATATTCTCTGTATTGCCTTTCTCTCTTGAAGGTGTTGTAATTGTTGCGGGTTCTACCTCTTGTGTGAATGGCAGACAGCGCCACCTGCTGTGAGTGCTCAATCCTGGCAACCACTTCCTCCCGATCCCTCTTATTGGGGAGAGCCAGGATAAGCTCCCTCAAAGCCTGAAAGTCCTGTGGGGAGGGGTGCTGCAGTGCTGGGGTGGGGATCTGGGATACCTCATCCTCCAGGGAGGCTAAAACCCCGGCCGGACGGAATATGGCAGGAATCCCAAGGTCTGAAGGTTCCCTGTGTGCAGGTCCCTCCATAACACCATAACAGCGTGATGCAAGGCCGAGGGTGCAGGCCGTCCCCCACTCCCAATCCTGGGGACACCTCTTTAGTACCTTGCTGAGGTGGAGGGATCCTCACAGAATGCGGTGTCCGCACAGTCTCCACTGCAGTGCGCGGCTGACATGCAGGGGAACGTCTCAGCAGAAGAACGCTGCAGGCCTGCGGGTGCCATCTTGCCGCAAGGAGGCTCCGGGCCCGACACAGGAACCGCGCCACGTTCTCCTGGGGTCTCTAAGGCATACCAGAGGAGGCAGGGGTGAGTGCGGCAGCCGGCTTCTTTTTAGGGTACATCCTGGGCTGGGGGATTCCACGGAAGGCACAGATAAAACTGTGTTAAGCGCGGGAGCCCAGGGAAAAAGCTTCCTCACACCTCCATGTCCAGGACACCCCCCCAATGAATGTTCGTTACGTGCTCCGGAAGATAATGTACGACCTGGAAGCAGTTTTCCGCCATGACAGAGCCTCGATAAGTACACTGTGTATGCTCCTATCTTTCTATCTCTTCTACCAACATTTTTACTCTCCGGTTTCTGATCCCCATAGACTTATATGGGGACTGGATTCTGGATCGGGACTGGGTTTAAAAAAAAAAAAAAAAAAAAGATAACTGGGATGCAGCAGTCTTGGAATTGCCAAACTTTTGAAGCGTGATCACCGAACAATCAAGCATTTCATGGCAAATAGCTAACAGGGTCGCAAGAAGCGTGTTGGGCAGAAAAGGCACAAAATAACTGCCCATGAATTGAGGAAAATCAAGTGTGAAGTTGCCAAGATGCCATTTGCCACCAGTTTGGCCATATTTCAGAGCTGCAATGTTACTGGAGTATCAAAAAGCACAAGGTGTGCTATACTCAGGGACATGGCCAAGGTAAGGAAGGCTGAAAAAAGACCACCTTTGAACAAGAAACATAAGATAAAACGTCAAGACTGGGCCAAGAAATATCTTAAGACTGAATTTTCAAAGGTTTTCTGGACTGATGAAATGAGAGTGACTCTTGATGGGCCAGAAGCTGGATCAGTAAAGGGAACAGAGCTCCACTCCAACTTAGACGCCAGCAAGGTGGAGGTGGGGTACTGGTATGCGATTGTATCATCAAAGATGAACTTTTGGGACCTTTTCAGGTTGAGGATGGAGTGAATCTCAACTCCGAGACCTACTGCCAGTTTCTGGAAGACAACTCCAAGCAGTGGTACAGGAAAAAGTCGGTATCGTTCAAGAAAAACATGATTTTAATGCAGGACAATGCTCCATCACATGCATCCAACTACTCCTCAGCGTGGCTGGCCAGTAAAGGTCTAAAAGATGAAAAAAATGACATGGCCTCCTTGTTCACCTGATCTGAACCTCAGAGAACCTGAGGTCCCTCATAAAATGTAAGATCTACAGGGAGGGAAAACAGTACACCTCTCGGAACAGTGTCTGGGAGGCTGTGGTGGCTGCTTCACGCAATGTTGATCGTAAACAGATCAAGCAACTGACAATCTATGGATGGTAGGCTGTTGAGTGTCATCATAAAGAAAGGTGGCTATATGGTGTGGAGATACGGGAGTCAGTGGGTGCTCTCGTCCGCTGGCCCGGCCGCCTTTAGAAAGACAGCAAGGCGCAGGGCTCATCCCAACTGAACGCCGACCTCCTTAACTGTGGGCGGAACACTACTCAGACAACACGTGTGAGGGAATCACAATATTAAGACTTTATTGGATCCCCCAAACAATTAACGGCACATAACACATAATCAGCAAAACACACAAATGTAACAGGCAACAGAGTCTCACCCTTCCGCTGGCTCACCAGGGATTAGATTGCTCGTGCATCGGGGTTTCCAGGGCCAGCTACTCCAAGAAAAGAATAGTGGCAAGCGTAGGAAGCTTACCGAGCACAGCAAAGTCTGTAGCCAGGTGACCAAATTGTCCCAACCTGGGTTTCTTCCTTAAGTAGTCTCTGGTATGATGATATAATCCTGGCAGCCGGAGTCGAAATCCCTAGACTATGGTATGGTCTTCAATCGGAATTGGAGTCCCTAAATTGAAGCCATGTAGCCAAGTGATCCTCTACTCGGAGCTAAAGTCCCTAGACCGAGTCCACGAGGCATCCTGGTTCTGATCCCCTAGACAGCTCATAAGAGCTTAGACTGGATCATGCAACACCCATCAACCGGTGATTCCAAGAAGTCCCCTTTTATAGCCATAGCCTTCCCTTAGTATATACTGTGCCCTTATCGGATTGGTTGTACAAGGTTGCTTCTCCTATTGGATAAATTTCAAACTATATTCAAATATCTGTGTGTCTGGCCTTCAGTGGCCAAAACAATTACATGAGTCAACAAAAAACTTCAATACTAAACTCTCAAGAGTCTTGTAGAACAACGAGGGATTATCCCCCATCTATAAAACAAACTGTCTTCATGTCTGGCTGAATGTTAAGAAAGTTAACCCATGCTAGGCAATCAGAGTCTATGTCGTCACATTCCTCCCCGTTCTTAATATTAGCCAGACAGGATGGGCTTCCGATCATCCTTTTCCTCTTGACAGCATTGTCCTTTTTAATGGTGAGGTCAGCAGCAGAGGCTCGCATCTATACACCTCCCCCTGATTCCCTCCCCCAAGTTGAGCAGCCATATTGCGGACAAGCACTAAGGTGGGGTCCATGAGTTGGGCCTGCATACATTCCTTACTATCAATCTTCCCCCAGTCAATAGCCACAGTCTGGGTAGGCTTACTAACGGTTGTTGGCTCAGAAGTGGATGATGGAGACTGGGAATGTGAATTATCCTTGGAAAAGATGTTAGAAAGATCCACATCAGGGTCCTGCTTGGCTTGGAAGTGGGTGATGGCTGCTACAAACTGGCTGGATAGTCCTTCTACTAGGTCATACTCCAAAATAACTGGTGTGAGCAGGTAATCCACAAGCCCCACTTCCACTTCCCTCTGGGTGGTATCCGAAACAACAGGCTTGGTGGGGCCATCCATGAACCCCACTTCAACTTCCTCCTGGCTAGTCCCCGAAACAACAGGTGTGGGGAGGCTGTCCATAAGCTCCAAATGGACCTCTTCCTGGTCAGACCCCAAAATAACAGGGGTGGGGATGCTGTTCATAAGCTCCACATCAGCCTTGCTCTGGTCAGTCTCCACAATGGTATGGGGAGGCTGTTCACAAGTCCCACATCGATGGCTTCCTGGTTGTTCCCCAAGATACCAGGTATGGGGAGGCTGTTGACAAGTCCCACCTCGACCTCTCCCTGGTCGGTCCTTAGGTCCAACTGCACACATGCCAGAGGGATGTCCGAGCGCTGGCCCTCAGCCAGGGAGATAGATAATTGGGAATCTGGTAAATGGTCTTCTGGGGAAACAATAACTGGGCTTACCAGGGTAATGGAGGAACCAGTGTCTCGTAGTCCTTCGCTCTGTTTGTCACAGACCTTGTCCGGCTGAGCTGGCAGATGGGCTCCAAGCATGGGGCCTCGGATTTGGAGATAATCTTTATCGATATGTCCAAGGCGCCCACATGTATAACAGCGCCGTAGATTGGGCAAGTCGCAGGCCCTGTTTGTAGACCTTTGTTTTGGTGCAGCTTCTGCTGGGTAGCGGGACCATCCTTCTCGAGCGGCTGGTGTTAGCAGTACGGCAGCTGGAACCCCATAAACATATTCCAGAACACAAGCCCTCTCTTCTCTTGAAGATTTAGGCCCCAATGCAGCCAACAATGCTGTGGCTCGGGTAATTTGGGACCAAGTTGATTCCCGATTGTCACTTGATCCATGATGCGGCACAGAGTTTAACTCCTGAGTCAATATCGGTGGGATCCTCATCGTCCTCTGCATCCTTCTGGGCATCCCAACGGAATAATTTTCGGATCAAGTCTGACCGAGTGTCAGCGTTCCTGTAGTCAATCTTTCACCTCTGGCACAGATCCTGTAGCATCCTTGTACTGCTGCGGTCATAACTCCTCTCTTGTCCTTGTCCCATGGCTTAGCTGGTGGGGTTGAACATGGCAGCGTCCGAAACCTGAATGCCTCCCCTATGGCCTGCTGGGTATGCTTATGTTCCTCCCTGGTTGTTGAGCCCTGGACGGTGTCCACGAACACCAGTCCTCTGCAGCTCCCCTGGATAAACCAATTAAGAAATAACGCCTGGAACACCAATTCTGAGTCTGAACTGGGTGCAAAAACCTAAAAAATCTACACTATATGGAGAGAAGGTATGCACACCAGTGACTATGTAAGGGGAATATATGAAAAGCAGAAACTGCTGTGTGAATACTGACATGAAAAATCCAATAGCTATATGTAAGAATGAAAATATGAAAAATGGAATCTGCATTACTGCCATGAACATATGAATAAAGAGGAATTTAGCTATTGAATTGATCAATGCAATAAAGCCCCAACAGTACGCCAAAGTATTTCTCTACGTTGGGGTCCCTAGCTAGTGTGTGTCTTCTCATGCAGTTAAAAAAACTTACCATGTTGGAAATCTGAGACCCAGGCTATATATGCGTATAATGTGGACTGGCAATAAGTGTGGTGAACCCGGCCCCACCACACCTATTGCCAGTCCACATTATACGCATATATAGCCTGGGTCTCAGCTTCCCAACATGGTAAGTTTTTTAACTGCATGATAGGACACACACTAGCTAGGGACCCCAACGTAGAGAAATACTTTGGCGTAGTGTTGGGGCTCTATTGCATTGATCAATTCAATAGCTAAATTTCTCTTTATTCCTATGTTCATGGCAGTAATGCAGATTCCATATTTCATATTTTCATTCTTACATATAGCTATTGGATTTTTCATATCAGTATTCACACAGCAGTTTCTGCTTTTCATATATTCCCCTTACATAGTCACTGGTGTGCATACATACCCCTGGATAAACCAGGCTGAGTAGTGTCCCACTGCTGCACCAATTGTGGAGACACGGGAGTCAGTGGGTGCTCTCGTCCGCTGGCCCGGCCGCCTTTAGAAAGACAGCGTGGCGCAGGGCTCATCCCAACTGAACGCCGACCTCCTTAACCATGGGCGGAACACTACTCAGACAACACAGGATGAGGGAATCACAATATTAAGATTTTATTGGATCCCCAAACAATTAACGGCCCATAGCACATAACCAGTAAAACACACAAATGTAACAGGCAACAGAGTCTTACCTTTCTGCTGGCTCACCAGGGATTAGATTGTTCGTGCATCGGGATTTCCAGGGCCAGCTACTACAAGAAAAGAATAGTGGCAAGCGTAGGAAGCTTAAAGAGAACAGCAAAGTCTGTAGCCAGGTGACCAAATTGTCCCAACCTGGGTTTCTTCCTGAAGTAGTCTCTGTTATGATATAATCTGGGCAGCCGGAGTCGAAATCCCTTGACTGTGATATGGTCTCCAATCGGAATCGGAGTCCCTAGATTGAAGCCATGTAGCCAAGTGATCCTCTAGTCGGAGCCAAAGTCCCTAGACCGTGTCCACAAGACATCCTGGTTCTGATCCCCTAGCCAGCTCCTAAGAGCTTAGACTGGATCATGCAACATCCATCATCCTGTGACTCCAACAAGTTCCCTTTTATAGCCCTAGCCTTCCCTTAGTATATACTGTGCCGTTATCGGATTGGTTGTACAAGGTTGCTTCTCCTATTGGATGAATTTCAAGCTATATTCAAATAAGCAGAGACAAGGGGGAGACAGGTAAGTTACATCACATCTACCTTAGCAATTCCCTTAGTAATACAATGGGAAGTTTGTATAATCGATTTATCTGTGTGTCTGGCCTTCAGTGGCCAAAACAATTACATGAGTCAACAAAAACTTCAATACCAAACTCCCAAGAGTCTTGTAGGACAATGAAAGATTATCCCCCATCAATAAACAAACTGTCTTCATGTCTGGCTGAATGTTAAGAAAGTTAACCCATGCTAGGCAATCAGAGTCCATGTCGTCACATATGGGTCACTCATTTTTTTGGGTTTTGTTTTTGCATGTCAGAAATGTTTATTTCTAAATTTTGTGCAGTTATATTGGTTTACCTGGTGAAAATAAACAAGTGAGATTGGAAAATATTTGATTTATATTAAGTTGCCTAATAATTCTGCACAGTAATAGTGACCTACAAAAACAGATATCCTCCTAAGATAGCCAAATCTAAAAAAACCCACTCCAACTTCCAAAAATATTAAGCTTTGATATTTATGAGTCTTTTGAGTTGATTGAGAACATAGTTGTTGATCAATAATAAAAAAAATCCTCTAAAATACAACTTGCCTAATAATTCTACACACGGTGTATATATATATATACACACACACACACACACACACACACACACATCTAATATATAAAGCTGAATTTGTGTGTGTATGTGTGTGTGTGTGTATGTCCGGGATTGGCATCCGCACTGTCGCAGCTACAGCCACAAAATTTTGCACACTCAAACGTCTGGACCCCGAGAGCGTCATAGGCTATGTTTCGAGGGGAAATTTTAACCCCGCTCTTTACAGTTATTTGCCAAAAAACCTGCCTCCATTAAAGCGAATGGAGCTGGGAGCCACAGTGCAGCCAGAACTTCAGAAGAATGCGCAGCCACGCCCTTATAGGGAATGTTGGCGTGTCACAATGCAGCCAGGGAAAAAAGGCTAACGCAGACAGGGAAAGAGACAGACACAGACAGGGTAAGAAACAGACATAGATCGGGTAAGAGACAGACACAAAGAGACAGACAAAGAGACAGACTGACAGGGAAAGAGACAGACAGGTTAAGAGACAGACACAGGGAAAGAGACAGACAGGGAAAGAGACAGACAGGGAAAGAGACAGACAGGGAAAGAGACAGACAGGGAAAGAGACAGACAGGGAAAGAGACAGACAGGGAAAGAGACAGACAGGGAAAGTGACAGACAGGGAAAGTGACAGAGATAGACAGACAAGGAAAGAGATAGACAAACAGGGATAGAGATTGAGACAGACGGAGAAAAAGACAGACAGTCAGAGACAGACAGGGAAAGAGACAGACAAAGATAGAGAGACAGAGAGATATATACAGAGGGGGAGACAGACAGAGAATTGGAGAGAAACAGAGAGACAGTTACTATCACGGGCGTTAATACATTCTATTTATACATTCTATCCCGGGAATGTTAATACATTCTATTTTGTTAACAAGCAGTTATTAACCCGGGATTGGCATCTGCACCGTCGCAGCAACAGCCACAAAATTTTGAACACTCACACTTCTGGACCCCGAGAGCATCATAGGCTATGATTTGAGGGGAAATTTTAACCCCGCGCTTTAGAGTTATTCACCAAAAAACCTGCCTCCATTAAAGCGAATGGAGCTGGGAGCCACAGTGCAGCCAGAACTTCAGAAGAATGCGCAGCCACGGCCTTATATGGAATGTTGGTGTGTCACAATGCAGCCAGGGAAAGAGGCAGACACAGACAGGGTAAGAAACAGACATAGACAGGGTAAGAGACAGACACAAAAAGACAGACACAGACAAAGAGACAGACTGACAGGGAAACAGACAGACAGGGAAAAAAAGGGAAAGAGACAGACAGGGTAAGAGACAAAGACAGGTAAAAAGACAGAGACAGACACAGGGAAAGAGACAGAGAGAAAGAGGGAAAGAGACAGACAGGGAAAGAGAGGGAAAGAGACAGACAGGGAAAGTGACAGAGATAGATAGACAGGGAAAGAGATAGATAGACAGACAGGGAAAGAGATTGAGACAGACAGAGAAAGAGACAGAGACAGTCAGAGACAGACTGGGAAAGAGACAGACAGACAAAGAGATAGAAAGAGAG